>NC_062199.1:5317525-5617525 GCF_912470025.1 Vespa velutina | reverse complement strand
TCATAACGAGAATTACGATAATAACGATAATAACGATAATAACGATAATAACGATAATACTACTAATAATAATGATAAGAACGATTATAAAGATAATAATAATAATAATGATAATAACGATAATAACGATAATGATAATTATAAGAGATAATAACGGTAAAACGATAATAAAGATAACGATAGTAACTATAATAACGATAATAACGTCAATAAAGTTAATAACGATAATAATAATAATAATAACGATGATAGAGATAAAAACGTTAATAACGATATAAACGATAAAAACGATAATATCGCTGACGACTATAACGGTAATAACGGAATCCAAGAATGAAAGGAAAATAAAGGTAATAGCTATAATAACGACAATACCGTTAATAACACTAATGACGATTTTAACAATGACGATTTGTAATATCTATATAAACGATAATAACGTTTATAACGATAATGATAACAAAGATTATAATACCAGTTACGATAATAATGATAATAACGATAAAAATAATAATGATTATACAGGTAATAACGGTAATAACATTAATATCGATAAAAACGATAATAACGATGATAACTACATTAACAATAATAACAAGATTAACGATAAAACGATAATAACGTGTATAACGATAACAATAACAACGATTATAACGGCAGTAACGCTGATAACGATAATAATGATAATCATAATAACGATTAAACCAGTAATGACGATAATAACGTTAATAACGTTATAACGATAACGATAACAACGATTATATCTGTAGTAACAAAAATAACGATAATAACGATAACGATAATAACGATAATAACGTTAATAACTTTAAAAACGATAATAATAATGATAATAATGATAATAACGATAATAACTTTCCTAACGATAAAAACGATAATAACGGCTCTAGCGATAATAACGATAATAACGATAATAACGACAAAACGATATTAACGATAATAACGATTATAACGATAATATTAATAATGGTAACGATAATAACGGTAAATCGATTAATACGACAATATCGATAATAACGATAACTATAATATCAATAACTATAATATCGATAATACCGATAATAGCTATAATAATTATTAATAGTGACAATAATGGTAAAAAAAATAAATAAGATAATAACGTTAATGATGATAATAATAGTAATAATAAGGATAATAACGATAATAACTGCATTAAAGATAATAACGATAGCGATTATAACGATAATAACATTAATAAGGATTATAACGGAATAAACGATAATAACGATAATAAAGATAATAACGAGAATAACGATAATAATAATAATAATAACGATAATAACGTATATAAAGACAATAACGATTGTAATAATTATAACGGAGGTAATGATAATAAAGATAATAACGATAATAACGACAATAAATATAATAAAGATAATAACTATATTAAACATAATAACGATAATAACGTTAATAACGATAACGAAAACAATGATTATAACGCTAGTAACGATAATACCGAAAGTAACGATTATAATGATAATAACGGAAATAACTGTAATAGCGATAATAAAGATAATAACGATAACAACGATTCTAATGATTATAACAGTAATAGTGAAAATAAAGTTAATATGGATAATAATTATAAAGATTATTACAATTTTAAAGATAGTAACGATAAAAAAGTTATTAAAGATAACGATAATAATGATCAAAAGGATAATAACGATAAAAACGATGTTAACTATAATAATAATAATAATAATAGTGATAATAACGATAATAACCGTAATAACGATAATAGCGATAATAACAATAATAACTATAATAACTATTTTAACAATAATAACTATATTAACAATGATAACGGTAATAACGTTTTTAACGACAACGATATCAAAGATTATAACAGTAGTAACGATAATATCGGAAATATAGATAATAACGATTATAAAGATAATAACGATTAAAACAATGTTAACGATAATGACGAAAATAACGATAAAAATGATAATAACGATAAAAACGATAATAACGATTCTAATAATAATAATAACGGTAATAACGTTAATATCGATTCTAATAATAATAATAACGATAATAACGATAATAATGATGTTAACGACAATACCGATAATAAAGGTAACTTTAATAACGATAATAAAGGTAATAACGATAATATCTATATTAAGGATAATAATAATAATAATAATATTAACGATACTAACGGTAAAACGATAAATACGATAATAACGATAATAACGATAACAACGTTAATAACGATATTAATGATAATGAAGATAATAACTATAATAACAATAATTACTCTAATAACAGTAAAAACGGTAATAACGATAATCATGATAAAATCTTAATAATAGAAATAATATCGATAATAGAGATAATAATAGCGATAAAAAATAAAATAACGATATTTACGAACGTTACGATAATTTCTATTACAGCGATAATTGCGATAATAAAGATAATAACGATAATAGCAACAATATGAAGAATGACGATAATAATAATAATGATAACAGTTGTAAAGATAATAGTTTATAACGATAATAAGGATACTAACGATTATAACGGTAATGAATGTTATAGCAGTAATAACGATAACGATAAAAAGGTTCATATCGGTATTAAGTGCAATTCAGATAATAAGGATAATAACGAAAATAAAGGTTATAACAATAATAACTTTGTTAACGATAATAACGATTATAACGATAATAAGGGTAGTAATGTCAATAACGTTTGACAAAATAATATAACGATATTATCGATAATAACGATAATAACAAAAATAACGATTATAACGATAATTACGAATCTAACGATATGAACGATAATAACGAAAATAACGATAATAACGTTAATAACGATTATAATTATAATAATAACGATAATAACTATGATAAAAATGACAACGACAATAACGAATATAACGATAATTATAATAACGATAGCGATAGTAACGATAATAACGATTATAACGATGATAAAGATAATATCGATAATTACTGTTATAAAGATATAAGCAATAATAACGATAATAACGACAATAAAGTTAATAATGATTATAACTGTAATAACGATGTTAACGATTACAACGCTGATAAGGATAACAACGATAATAAAGGTAATAAAAATAATAATGACGATAATTACCATAATAACGACAATAACGATAATAACGAAACTAACGATGATAACTAAATTAATGGTAATAACAATAATAATAATAATAATAATAACGATAGTAAAGATAATAACAATAATAACTGTAATAACGGTAATTACGCTATTATAGATAACACGGATAATAATGATTATAACATTATAATGGTAATAATGTAAATAACGGTAATAACGATAATAACGATAATAACGACAATAACGATAAAAACTATAATAAAAATAATAAGGATAATAACGATTATAATGTATATAACGATAATTATAATAATAATAACATCATTTACGATCATAATTGTAATAACGATAATAACGGTCATAGCGATAATAACGATAATAAATATAATAACGATAATGGAAATAATATCGATACTAACGATTATAACGAAAATAACGGTAACAAATTTAATTACACTAATGAATATAATAAAGATTACAACGACAACAACGATAAAAACGATAATTACATTAATAAAGTTAAGAACGATAATAATAATAATAATAACGATAATAACGTTAATAACAAGAATAATAATAATAACAACTATCATTACAATAATATCGAAAATAACGATTATAGCGATAATAAAGGTAATAATGTTAATAACGACTGTATTAGTAATAATAACGATAATAACGATAATAATGAGTTTAACGACAATAACGATTATAACGATAGTAATATTAATAACGTAAATAACGATAATAATGAAAATAACGATAATAACGGCAATAACGTTTATAATTATAATAATAACGGTAATAACTATGTAAACGATAACACCGCCAATAACGATAATAACGATAATAATAATAACAAAATCGATAATAACGATTATAACAATAATAACGGTTATAAAGGAACTAAAGATGATAACGACAATAATGGTAATAACGATAATAATAATAATAATGACGATAGTAAAGGTAATAACGATCATAACTGAAATAACGGTAATAACGAAAATAATGTTAATAACGATTATAATAATAGTAATAATGGTAATAACGACAAGGACGATAATAACTAAAAAAATAGTAACGATAACGTAAAAAACGTTAATAACCATTATAAACATACTATTGATTATAATGATTATAACAATAATAACGAAAATAACGATAATAACGATTATAAGGTTAACTATAATTACGATTACGATATTAACGATTATAAAGTTAATAACGATAATAACGGTTAAAACAATAATAACGAAAATAACAATAATGACGGTACCAAATATAATAATGACGATAATAACCATATTATCGACAATAACGATAATAACGATTAAACGATTATAACGGTAAAGCGAAACTAACGATGATAACGACATTAATGGAAATAACAATAATAGTAATGATAATAACTATTAACATAATTCGATAATAACTGTATTAACGCTAATTACGCTATTAAAGATAACATGGATAATAACGATTATAAAGATTATAATGGTAATAACGGAAAAATCAGTAATAACGATAATAACGATATTAAAGATAATAACGATAATAACAATAAAACTATAATAAAGATAGTAAGGATAATATCGATAATAATGAATATAACAATAATAATGATAATAATAATGTCAATTACGTTAATAATGATAATAAGGATAATAACGGTAATAACGATAATAACGAAAATAATAATAATAATAACGATAATACCGATTATAACGGTCATAACGATAATAACGATAATAAATATAATAAGAATTATATCGAGAATAAAGATTATAACGATAATAATAATAATAACGTTAATAATTATAATAACGATAATAATGAAAATAACCACAATAATAATAATAATATCTATATTAGAGTCAACAACGATTATAACGATAAGACGAGAAAAACGATAGTAATAACAATCATAACAATAATAACGATAACAACGTTAATATCTTTAATAACGATAATAACCATAATAACGGTAATAATGTAAATAACGATAATAATGATAATAACGATAATATCCATAATAATGATAATAACGACAATAATAATAATAATAACGTGAATTACGAAAATAAAGGTAGGAGTGATTTTAACGGAAATAATGATAATACAGGTAATTACGATAAAAAGGACAGTAAAGATTATTGTAATACTAACGATTATAACGATAATATTGTTAATAGCGATAATAACGATAATGAAAATAATAAAGATAATAACGATTATAAAGGAAATAACGATCATAAAGATACTTACAATAGTAACTATAATAAAGATAATAATAATAAAAACGATCTTTACGATAATAACGACAATGACCAAAATAATAATAATAATAACGATAATAAGCATAACAATAATAATAAAAACGTTAATAGCGATAATAACCATAATAATGATATTTACGATAATAACGTTGATAACGATATTTACCCTAATTCCGATAATAACGATAATAACGATAATGACAATTATAACGATAATAATAGTAATAACGTTAATGACGATAATAACGATAATAACAATAATAATGACGATATTAAAGATAATAACGATAAGGTATTTATTAACTATAATAATGGTAATAACACTAATAATAATGATAATAACGTTAACAACGATAGTAAATAAAATAACGATTATAAATATCATAACGATAATAACGGTAATAACGATAAAAACTATAATAAGAATAATTGCCACAATAAGTATAATAATATCGATAATAACGATAATAACGGTAATAACGATAATAATGATTATAATATTATTAAAGACAATAACGTTAATATCGGTAATAACGATAATAACGATGATAACGATAATAACGATAATAATAATAATAATAATAATGGTAATAACAACAATAATGATAGAAATTACAATAACATTAATAATCTTAACAACTATAATAACAATTATAATAATAACACTGATTATAATGGTAATAACGTTAACAGTAATAATGATGACGATAATAACGATAATAACGGTAATAACGGTGACAACGATAACGATAATCACGATAATCATGGTAATATTGACGATAATAACGATAACAATGGCAAGGACGATAATGACGATATTAACAGTAATAACGATATAAAAGATAATAACGATAATTACGGTAATGTCGATAATAGCGATAATGATAATAACGCTCCTAACGGAATAACGATTATAGCGGTACTAACGGTGATAATAGCGATAATAATGATAATAATAGTAATAATAACGATAATAACGGTAATATCGATAGCAACAGCAGTTACTATAATAAAGAATACGAAAATGACGATAATAACTGTCATAATGACAAAAAAGAAAATGACTATAATAACGATAATAACGATATTTACGGTAATAACGGTAAAAACAATAATTACTATGCGATCGATGTGAACGTTAATAAATATAATAACGACAATAATAATAAAATAATAATAATTAAGATAATACCAATAATATCGGTAGTAAAGATAATAACGATAATAACCCTAATAATAATAATAATCATGATAATGTCGTTAATAACGATACTAAACATAAGAACGATAATAACGAAAGTGACGATTAGAACGATAATAACTTTTACAACGGTAATAATAATAATAATAACGATAACAATGATATTATCTGTAATAACGATAATTCCTTTAATAATGATAATAACGAAAATAACAATAATAAGGATATTAACGGTAATAAAAGTAACAACTATTATGACGATAATACTGATAATAACGATAATAACGACAATAAGTATAAGAACCATAATAATGATAATAATAACGATATTAACGATAATAAGGATAATAACGGTAATACGATAATAAGGATAATCACTATAATAACAATAATAATTATGATAATAACGAATATAACGATAATATCGATAATAACACTAAGAACGATAAATATGATAAGGACGATAATAAAGATAATATTGTTACAAACGAAAATAACGATTATAATGATAAAAACGATTTTAACGATAATATTAATAATAATAACGTTAATAACGATAATAACTGTAATGACGGTAATAACGATAATATTGATAATAACGGTAATTACGATATTGACGATAATAACGACAATAACGATAATAACCATAAAAAAGATAATAACGATAATAACCTTAACAAGAATTGTATCGAATATTATGTTAATAATGAGAATAACGATAATATCGATTATAAGGATATTGACGATAATAACAATATAAACGATAATAATGGTATGGATAGTAAGGATAATAACCATAATAATAATAATAATAACGACAATAAGGAAAATAATAATTATTATAATGGTAATAACGATGTTAACGATAATAAATATAATAAAGGTAATAACGATAATTAAGAAAATAACGATAATAACTCTAATAGAAGTTATAATAACGATTATAACGGTAATAACGATAATGAAGATAATAATAATGAAATCGATAATAACACTTATAACGATAATAATAATAATAATAATGATAATAACGATTAAAGATGTAATAACGTTAATATCGATAATAACAATAATAACTGTATTTACGAAATTAATGGTAATAGCGATAAAAACGAAAATGATGAAAACGATCATTACGATTATAAGAATAATTACGATAATAATGATAATAAAGATAACGATAATAACGACTACAACAATAATAACGATAATAACGTAAATATCGATACTAACTAAAATACCATTAATAAAGATAATAATAATAATAATTACATAAATAACAAATATAACAATTAGAAGAATTAACGATATAAACAATAATAACGGCAATATCGATAATAACGATATTAACTATAATAACGTTAATTGTAAATACAATTATAACGGTAAGAACGATTATAACGGTAATAACGATAATAACGATAATAACGGTGGTAACAATTATAAAGTTAATAGCGGTAACAAAGAAAATAACGGAGATAAAGATTAACGATAACAACCATAATAACGATAATAACAATAATAAAGTTAAAAACGATAATAAAAATAACAACAATATTAACTATAATAAAGATAATAACGTTGACGACGATAATAATAATAATAATATCAATAAGGATAATAACCATATTTACGATTATAACGATAATAAAGACAACGATAATGACGATTATAATGGTAGTAACTATAATAAAGATAATAACGACAACAATGTAAATAACAATATTAACGGTATCCAAGATAATAACGATAATAAATATAATAACAATAATTATTATGTTAACGTTAATAATAATAATTACGATAATAACGATAATAACGATAACGAAAATAACGATCATAACGGTAGAAAAGATAAAAAAGATAATAACGATAAAAACGGTAATAACGATAATAACGAAGCGACTGTAACGATTATATCGATTATAACGGGAGTAACGCTAATAAAGATGATAACGTTAATTACGATAATAACGATAACATCGATAATTATATAATAATAACGATAATAAAGGTAATAACGATAATAACGATAATAACTTTAACTACGGTAATAAAAATAATAATGATTATAACGGTAATAACGGTAACGATAACAACGATTATAACGGTAATAACGATAACGACGATAATAACGATACTAATAATAATAGTGAAGGTATTGACGATAATAGCAATTTAAAGGATAATATTAAAAATAACAATAATGACAAATACGATAATAACACTTATATCGATAATAAAGTTAATAACGTAATAACGATAATTACGATAATAACGATAAAGTCGATTATAACGATAGTAACAAAAATAAGGACAATAACGAATTCTAAGACAATAACTACAAAAACGATAATAACGATAATAGCCATGCAAACGAAAATATCGATAATAGTTACAATAAATACATTAATAATAATAATAATAATAATAATAATAATAATAATAATAATAATAATAATAATAATAATAATAATAATAATAATAATAATAATAATAATAATAATAATACTAACGATAATTAGGATTATAACGATAATAACTCTAATAAGGATATTAATAACAATAATAACGATAATAACCATAATAACGACAACAACAGTAATAATGATTTTAACGATTATATCGATTTAACGATAATAACGATAATAACGTAAATAACAACAATAATGATATTAAAAATAATGATGATAATAACGATAATAATAATAATAATAACGATATTCCAGATAATAACGATGAAAACAGTATCATGGAAATTAGGACAAAAAGGTAATAACGATAATAACTATAAAGATAATAACGAATATAGCGGTAATATCGATAATGAATATAACGATTCTAATAATAAAAATAACGATAATATCGGTAATAACGATAATGACAATAATAACGATATTAACGATAATAACGATATTAATAATAATAATAGCGATAATAACGATAATAACTGTAATAAAATTAATTCCGATAATAACTATAATAATGATACTAAAGATAAAAACGATTGTAACAATTATAACTATAATAAAGTTCATAAAATTAATAACGATAATATCGATAATGACGATAATAATAATAATAATAACGACAATAGCATTTATAAGGGTAATAACGATAATGACGATAATAACAATATAAATACAATAACAGTAATAACGATGATAATATAAAAATAATAATAATAACGATAATGACGATAATAACGATACTAACTATAATAAGGATAATAACGATAACAACGATTATAAGAATAATAACGTTAATAAAGTTAATAACAATAATAACGATAATAAAGATTATAATGATAATAATAATAATATTAACGATAATGACGATAATAACTGTAATAACGATAATAATGATGATGAAGATTATAACGAAAATAATAATAATAGTAGCGATAATAATGATTATAACTGTAATAACGATAATAACGATAAAAACGTTAATAACTTTTCTAATAATAATAATAACGTTAATAACGATAACAATGATATTAACGACAAATATCGATAATAACGATGACTATAACAACGATAATAAATATAATAACAAAAACAACGATAATAACGGTAATAACGGTAATAAAGATAATCACGATAATAACGGCAATAATAGTAATAATATCGATAATAAAGATGGTAACAACGATAAAAACTATAATAACGATAATAAAAATAATAATGATAATTACTATTATAGCGATAATAACGATAATAACGATAAAACGACAAAAACAATAATAAAGATAATAACGGTAATAACGATATTAAAGATGTTAATAATAATAATAACTATAATAACGGTAATAACGATACAAGCGATACTAAAGATAATAACGATAATAATAGTAATAATAATGATAATAACGTTAGTAAATTTAATAACCGTTATAAAGATATTATTGATAACGTTTATAACGATAATAACGATAATTACGAAAATGAAGATAACATGGGTAATAACGATACTAATTATAAAGATAATAACGATTATAACGGTAATAACGATAAAGACGATATTAACGATACTAATAATAAAAATATCGAAAATAACAGTAATAAAGGTAATGACAATAATAACGATAATAACGATAATTACGATGATTAATAACAGCAAGAAAGTTTATGACAATAATAACAACATTAACGGTATTATCGAGAATAACCATATTAATTATTATAACTTTAATAACGATAATAATAATAATAATAATGATAATAACGACAATAACGATAAAAATGTAATAACGTTAATAACTATAATAACAATAATAATCTTTATAATAATAATACCGATAATAATGATATTTAAGATAATATTAATAGTAATAAAGATAATAACGGTAATAACGATAATAACGATAACGATAATGATGATTAAAAGCTTAATAACTATAAAGACGGTAATAACTATACTAATAATAATAATGACTATAAAAAAAATAATAACAATAATAACGATAAAAACGATATTATCGATAATAAACATGATAATGATAATTGCTATAACATCGATAATAACTGTAATAACTGTAAAAACGGTAATAAATATTAACGATAATAACGATTATATCGACGGAAAGAATAATAACAGTAATATCGATAATATTAATAATAACAACGATAATAATGAAAATAACGATAATAACGATAATAACGATAGTAGAGCTAAAAGCGATAATAAAGATAATAAAATTAACATCGACTATTAAGGAAATTATGTTAATAAAGATAATAACGAGAATAACGTTAATGATGATAATAATTACGGTAATAAATATAATAACTATAATAACGATAAAAACTATTATAACTTTAATAACAAATAAAATGACAATAACGGTAATGACGGTAATAATGATACAAACGATAAAAACGATAATAATAGTAATAATAACGACAAAAAATACAATAATAACGATAGTATCTAGAAAAACCGTAATAACGATAATAACGATAATATCTGTAGCAACGATAATAACGGTGATAGAAATTAACGATAACATCGATAATAACCGTATTACCGATAATAACGAAAATAAAGATAAAAACGTGAAAAAAGATAATAAGGATATTAAGTACATTAACGATAATAATTGTAATAAAGGTATTAACGACAATAACGATAATAACGGTAATAACGAATATAATGATAATAACGGTAACAACGGGAACAACGGTGATAGAGATCAACGATAAGAACCAGAATAACGATAATTGTAATATTAATATCAATAATAACTATAATAGCGATATTAACGATAGTAACGATGAAAACAAAAGAAACAATATTAACGATAATAACGAAAATATCGATAATGATCGTAATAATACTAATAATTAAGTTAAAAACGATATTAACGATAATAAAAAAATAATGATAATAACGGTTATTACGATCAAAACGATAATAATGATAATAATAATAATAATGTTAATAAAGGTAATAACGGTAATACCGACAATAATAATAATAATGTCGATAATAATGATAGTAACGATTACAACAATAATAACGATAAAAACGATAATAATAATAATATGAACAATAATAACGATAATAACGATAATAACGGCAATAAAGGTATTTACGATTCTGACGATAATATTAATAATAACGATAATAACGATAATATCATTAATATCGTTAAAACCTAGAAAAACAATAATAATGAATATAATAATAATAATAATGATGATAACGATAATGTCGGTAAAAACGATAATAATATTAATAATGACGATAATAACGATAATAAACATAATAACGATAATAACGATAAAGACGATAATAACGATAATATCTATAATAACGATAATGAGGATAATACTAACGATTATCACTGTATTAACTATAATAACGATGGTAACGATAGTTACAACAATAAAGATAATAACGGTTATAACGTTAATAACAAAAATAAATTTAATAACACTAATATCTATAATAATGATAAGAACTATTATAACGATAATTACTATATTAACAACAATTGCGTTTATAACAATAATAATAACGATAATACGAAAATAACAGTAGTAGAGATAATAACGATAATAACGATAGTAACGATAAAAACGATAATTATTTCAAAGATAATTACGATAATAACGGAAATAACGATAAAAACGATAATAATATTAAAATACTGATAATAAGGATCATAACGGAAATAATTCTACAAACTACAATAACGAAAACAACAATAATAAGTATTATAAGGATAATTACGATAATCGCGATTGTAACTATAATAACAATAATAATAACCATAATGAAGATAATAACGGTAGTAATTATAATAACGATAATAACGAAAATAACGATAATAACGTTTATAACCATAACAATAATAATAATTACGAAAATATATAAAATAAGTATAATAACGATAATTACGATAATGACTATAATAACCATAATAATAATATAAATAAGTATAATAAAAATAATAATGCTAATAACGAAAATGACGATAATAACGATAATTAAGTTAATGACGATAATAAAGATAAAAGCAATAATAACGATAATAACAATTATAAATATAATAACGATAAAATATTTTTAACAATAATAACTATAATAACAATTATAACGGCAATAATAATAATAATAAAAATAATAACGATAATAAATCTAATAACAATAATAATGATAAAAAGATCATAAAGATATTACCTATAATAACGGTAATTACGATAGTAACAATAATAACGTTAATAACGATAATGACAATAATAACGATTAGGCCGATAATAATGATAGTAATTATATTAACTATAATAAAGATAATAACGATAATAATGATTGTAACGATAATTATAATAATAAAATCATCAATGACTACAATAACATTAATAATCATATTAAGGGTAATGTCGAGGATAACGGTAATAACGATAATAACGATAAATACAATAGTAACGACAATAACAATAAAAATGATAATAATAAAGATAATAGCAATAGTAACGGTACTAAAGATAATGACGATTATAACGATATTAACCTTAATAGTAATAATAATAACGATAATGACGATAATAACGATACTATCTATAATAATGATAATAAAGGTAATAACGACTATAACGATCATGACGATAACAAAGTTAATAACAATAATAACGATAATAACGGTTATAACGATAGTAATAATAACAATGACAATAAAAACGATAATAACAGTAATAACGATAATAATGATAATAACGATTATAACGATTATAATAATAATAATAGCGATAATAACTGTATAACGATAATATCGGTGTATTATAACTGTAATAACGATAATAACGATAATGCCGAACATAACAACAATTATAACAAAGATAATAACGATTATAACGATAATAACGATAATACCTATAATAACGGTAATGGCGACATTAACGATTATAACGATAATAATAATCATAATAACGATAATAACGATAATATCGGTGATGAAGATAATAATGTTAATGACGATATTAACGAATGTAAGGATAATATTGACTATAACAATAATAACGATAATATGATAATAATAAAGATAATAACGGAAAAAACGATACTAACGATTATAACAATAATAAGTGTCATAACAATATTCACAATAACGATAATAACGATTATATCGGTAGTAACGATAATAACGATAATAAAGTTTATAAAGGTAATAACGATAATATCTACAGTAACGATGATAATAATAATAATAATAATAACGTTAATAACAGTAAAACGATAAGAACGATAATAAAGATAATAACGGTAATAATGATAATAACGATAACGATACAGACGATTAAAACGATAATAACTATAAATACGGAAATAACGATACTAATAATAATAATAACGAAAATAACGACAATGACTATAATAAAAATAATAACAATAATAACGAATAAAACGACATTAGCGATAATAACGATAATAACGTTAATATCGAGAATAATAATAATAATAACTACAATAATAATAATAATAACGATAATAAAAATAATAACGATGAAACAGTATCATGGAAATTAGGATAAAAAGGTAATAACGATAATAACTATAAAGATATAAACGAATATAACGGTTATAAAGATAAAGACGATAACGATTCTAATAATAAAAATAACAATAACGGTAATAACGATAATTACAATAATAAAGATATTAACCATAATAACGATATTAATAATAATAATAGCGATAATAACGATAATAACTGTAATAACGATAATACCAATAATAACTATAATAATGATACTAACGATAATAACGATTGTAACGATTATAACGATAATAAATTTCATAACATTTATAACGATAATAACGATAATGACGATAATAATAATAATAATAACGACAATAACATTTATAACGGTAATAACGATAATGACGATAATAACAATATAAATACAATAACAGTAATAACGATAATAATCTAAATATCAATAATAATAACGACAATGACGATAATAACGATACCAACTGTAATAAGGATAATAACGATAATAACGATTATAAGAATAATAACGAAAATAAAGTTAATAATAATAACAAGGATAATAAAGATTAAAACGATAATAATAATAATATTAACGATAATGACGATAATAACCGTAATAACGATAATAATGATGATGACGATTATAACGAAAATAATAATAATACTAGCGATAATAACGATTATACCTATAATAACGAGAATAATGATTATGACGGTAATAACGGTAATGCCGGCAGTTACAATAATAACGATAATAACGATAATGATGGTAATAGCGTCAATTACCATATTAACGATAATAACGATAACTGTAATAGTCATAACAATAATAACGATAAAAACGGTAATATCGATAATAATAATAACAATGATAGTATTGATAATAACGGTAATAACGATAAGACGATAAGAACGATAATAACGACTATAACGACAATAACGATAATGACGATAATAAATATAATATGGATAACGATAATAACGATTATAACGGTAAAAATGATAATAACGATAATAACCTTAATAATAATAGTAATAAAGATAATAACGGTAATATCGATAATAACAATAATAACGGTTAATACGATAATAACGATAACAACGATAATTACGAAATAAACGATAATAACAATAAGAAAGATAATAACTCTAATGACGTAATAATAATAATAATATCTATAAAGATAATAACGATAACGATAATAACGATTATAACTGTAATAACGATATTAAAGAATATAACGATAATAACGATAATCGTGATAAGAACGATAATATCGATAATAACGGTAATACGAATGTTAACGATAATCATAATTAAAACGATAATAACGAAAATGACGATAAAAGTGATAATAACGATAATAATGATATTAACGATAATAACTCTATCTATAATAACGATAATAGCACTAATAACGATAATAAATATAATGATAATAATAACGATAAAAAGCAATAATAAATATAATAACGATAAAAACGATAAAAATATTATATATAACGTTTATATCGATAATAACGATAATAATGAAAAAAACCTTAATAATAAAAATACTAGCATTAATAACGATAATGCCGATAATAACTATAATAACGATAATAAGGATAATATCACTAATAACGCTTATAACAGTAATAACGATAATAACGATAATAACGAAAATAACTATTATGAAGATAAAAAGGATTGTGACGATAATAAAAAAAATATCGGTAATAACTGTAATAACGATAAAAACAAGTGCAATAATAATAATAACGTTATCCACGATAGCAAATATAAAATCTATTATAAAGGTAATAACGATAATGACAATAATTACGATTATAACGATAATAATAATAATAACGATAATAAATATTATAACGATAATAACGATAATAACGTTGATAACGATGTTATGGGTAATAACGATAAAACGATTATAACGAGAATAACCATAATAACCTTTATAACGAACATAACGTTGATAACGATAATAAACATAATAACGATAAAAACGATAATAACTACGATATCAAAAATATCTATAATAAAGACAAAAACGATAAAAACGATACGACAAAATTAACAATTATGACGACAATAACAATAATAACTGTAATCTCTATAATAACATTAATGACGATTAAAACGATAAGAACGATAATAACGATAATAACGATAATAACGATTATAACGATTACAACAGTAATAACTGTAATTACGATAATAACGATAAAACCGAAAAATAACGATAATAATGATAATAACGATAATAATAATAATAATATCGATAATAATGATAATAACGTTAATAACGGTAATAAAGATAATAACAATAAGTATGATTATAACTATAATAAAGATAGTAACGATAATAAATATTATAACGGTAATAACGACAATAACGATTTTAACGAGAATAACCATATTAACGATTATAGCGATAATAACTATTATAACGAAGG
Source organism: Vespa velutina (assembly GCF_912470025.1). Classification (NCBI taxonomy): domain Eukaryota; kingdom Metazoa; phylum Arthropoda; class Insecta; order Hymenoptera; family Vespidae; genus Vespa; species Vespa velutina. Next base: position 5,600,448 of record NC_062199.1, on the reverse strand, counting down.
TAACGGTGATAACGATAATACAGATAATAACAATAAACGCGATAATAACGATAATATCACTAATAACGATTATAACGGTAGTAACAATACTAACGATAATAACGATAATAACGAAAATAACTATTATGAAGATATAAAGAATAATAGCGATAAGAACGGTAATAGCGACAATTTCAGTAATAACTGTAATAACGATTATAACGATAACAACAATTAAGACAATAATAAAGTTAATAACGATAATAAGCATGATAATTTTAATAATAATGATAATAACAATAATAAGGATTATAACGGTAATTATGATAATAAAGATAATAACGGTAAACATGATAATGACAATAATAACTATAATAATGAAAATGACGGTAATAACGATAATAACTAAAATATCAATATTAACTATAATAACGGTAATGACGATAATACCACAATAAGTATAATAGTATCGATAATTACGAAAATAACGGTTATAACGATAATAAAGATAAAAAAGATAATATTATTAATAGCAATATTAACTATAATATTTATAATATCTTCAATAACAATAATAACGATAATAACAATAATAACAATAATAACGGTAATAACAATAATTACGATTATGGCGATAATATCAATAACAACGATAATAACGACAATGAAGATTATAACGCTAATAACGATAAAAAAGTTAATAATGATAATAATAATATTAACAACGATAATAACGATAATAATAATAATAATAGCGATAATAACGATTAAAACTGTAATAACGACCATAACGATATTAACGTAAATAAATTTAATAACGGTAATTACAATAATAACAATAATAACGTTAACGACAATATTAACGATAATAATGATAATAGCGGTAATTACGATAATAACGATAATAACGATACTTTTAATTTTAATAATAATAATAATATCGATATTTATGGAAATAACGATAAATACAATAATGACGATAATTACATTAATGGCGATAAAAACAATAACTACGATAATAACGATAAAAACGATAAAACCCATTAAAACGAAAATAACTGTAATATCGATAATGACGATAATAATTTTAATAACGGTAATAACGATAGTAACGATATTAACGATAATAAGTGTTATAACGATAGTAACGATTATGAAGAAAATATCGATAAAAACTATAATAACGGTTATTACGATAAGAACGCTAAAAACTACAAAAACGACAATAAAGATAATAATAATAATAATAACGTTGATAACAATACTTACGAAATAATAATAATAATAACGAGAATAACGTTAATAACGGTAACAATGACAGTAACGATAATGACTGTTTTAACTGTAAAAACGATAATAATAATATTAATACCGATAATAAAGATAATAACGATAATAACGAAAATAGCAATATTAAGCATGATAATTACAATAATAACGACAATAACGATTATAAGGATAATAACGGTAAATATGATAATAACGATAATAACAATAATAATGATAATGACAATAATAATGATAATCGAAATATCGATATTAAAGATAATAAAGATAATAACTATTATAACCATATTAATAAAAATAATAACGATAATATCGATAATAATGATTATAGCGGTAATAACGATAATTACGCTAATCACGATAATAATAATAGTAATAATGATAATAACGATAATAACGGTAATAACGATAATTACGATAATTACGATAATAATGATAATAACGATAAAAACGATAATAATAATAACAATATCAATAATAAAGGTAATAACGATAATAACGATGATAAAGATAATTAGGTTAATTACTATTGTAACGATAATAACGATAATAATGATAATAACAATAATAACAATAATAACTATTATAACGATAATAATAATAACAATAATGACTATAACGGTAATGACTGTAATAACTATAATTAAGAAAATAACTGTGATAAAAATAATGACGCTAACAACGATTATAATGATAGTAATAATAAAAATAACAGTAATAATGATAATTAACGGCAAAAACGATAAAATAATAATAATAACAATAATAACGAAAGCAAATATAATAACGATAATAACGATCACAACTATAATAACCATAATGACGATAATAACGATTATAACAGTAATAACGATAATAACGATAATAACGATAATAATAATAATAATGACGATAAGGGCTATTATAACATTAATAACTATAATAAGGACACTATCGTTAATAACGATATTAGCGATAATAACGTTAATAACTATAATAACGAAAATATGATTTGAACAGATAATATCGAAAATAACGATAATAACGATAATAACCTTAATAACAATAGTAATAATGATAATAATGGTAATATCGATAATAACAATAATAACGGTTAATACAATAATAACGATAGCAACGATAATTACGAAATAAACGATAATAAAGATAAGAAAAAAAATAAAGATAATAACTCTAATGACGTAATAATAATAATAATATCAATAAAGATAATAACGGTAACGATAATAACGATTATAACGGTAGTAACGATAATAATAACAACGGTAATAACGATAAAAATGTTAATAACGATTATTATAATTATAATAACGATAATAACGATAATAAAGGTAATAAAAATAATAACGATGAAACGATATATGCGATAATAACGATTATAATGGTAAGAAGGATATTAACGATTATAAAGATAACGACGATAATATCAGTAATAAAGATTTTAACAATAATATCTATAATAACGATATTAAGGATAATAAAGTTTATAGCGATAAGGATATCAATGATTATTATAGTAGTAAATATAATAATGGAAATAACGTTTATAGTGATAATAACGATAATAAAGATAATAACGATTTCGACCATTATAATAGACAATGATGGTAGCAAAGGTAATAACGTTGATAAAGACTAACGATATTATCTATAATTATGATAATATCGATTACGATAATAAACATAATAAAGATAAAAACGTTAATTACCATGATAACGATAATAACAATATTAATGTTAATAACGAGTATAATAATATTAAAGACGATAGTAACGATAATAACGATAATAACTCTAATAACGGTAATAACGATAATAAAGGATATGACGATATTGACGATAATAACTGTAATAGCGATAACAACGATAATAACTATAATTACGCCAATAACGATAATAACGATAATAACGATAATAACGATAATGATGACAACGATAATTACTATTATAACGGTAGTAATGATAATAATGATAATAATGATAATAACGATAAAAAAGAAAATAACAATAATAACGATAACTATAATATCGTTTATAACGTTAGTAATGGAAGTAATGGTAACAACAATATTATTGGAAATAACTATAGAAACGATAATAACGATAATAACGATAGTAACGACAATAAAGATAATAACGATAATAATTGTAATAACTGTAAAGATAATAACGATTATATCTGTAATAATGATATTAACGAATATAACGATAATAATTATAATAACGGTATAAACGATAATAGCGATATTATCGATTATAACGATAACAACGATATTAACAATAAGAACGATAAAGATAATAACGATTATAACGGTAATAACGATAATAACGATTATAACAATACTAATAATAATAATAATGAAAGTAACGAAAATAACAATAATAACGATAATAACGAAAATACCGGTTATAATGACAATAATGATAATAACAATAATAAAGATAATAACTGTAAGGATAATAAGGATAATAACATTAATAAGGTTAAAAACGATAATAATAATAATTGTAAATCGATAATAATGATAATAATAATAATAACGATAATGATAATAATAACGTCAATTACGTTAATAATGGTAATAAGGATAATAACGATAATAATAATAGTATTAACGATAATACCGATAATTTCGGTCTTAACGATAATAACAATAATAAATATAATAACGATAATAAAAATAATAAAGATTATAACGATAATAATAATAATAATCACGTTAATAATGATAATAACGATAATAATAAAAATAACCACAATAATAATAATAATATATATAGTAGCAATAATAACGATTATAACGATAAGACGATAAAAACGACAGTAATAACAATTATAACATTAATAACTATAATAACGTTAATATCTTTAATAACGATAATAACGATAATAACGATAATAACACTAATAACGATAATAACGATAATAACGATAATAACAATAATAATGATTATACCGACAATAATAATAATAATAATGTGAATTACAATAATAACGGTACTAACGATTATAACGGTAATAACGATAATAATAATAGTAAGGGTAATAACGATAATATTGATAATAGCGATAATAACGATAATGAAAATATTAACGATACTAACGATTATAACGGAAATAACGATCATAAAGTTACTTACAATAATAACTATAATACCGATAATAATAATAAAAACGATCATTACGATAATAACGACAATGACGAATATGATAATAGTAATAACGATAATAACCATAACAATAATAATAACGTTAAAAGCTATAATAACGATAAAAACAATAATAACCATAATAATAATTATAATAACTATAATAAGGATAGTAATGATAATAATGATAACGACGGTAATTACGATAGTATCGATAATAACGATAATAATAATAATAGTGACGATAATAACGATAATAAAGGTAATAACGGAAATGACGATTATGAGGGTCATATCGTTAATAATAATAACGAAAATAACGATAATTACGAAGATAATTATAATAACGATAATAATAATAATAACTACATTAATAGCAATAATAGATGTAATAAGGATAATAACGATAATATCGATCATAACGATAAATACGATAAAAACTCTAATAACGATAATAATGATATTAACAATAATAACGATGATAACGATATTTACCCTAATTGCGATAATAACGATATTAACGATAATGGCAATTATAACGATAAAAATAATAAGATCGTTAATGACGATAAGAACGATAATCAAAATAATAATAACGATAATAACGGTAATGACGATAATCATGATAAGAACGATAATATTGATAATAACTGTAATAAGAATGTTAACGGTAATCACGATCAAAACGATAATAACGAAAATGACGATAAAACAGATAATAAAGATAATAATGATATTAACGATAATAACAATCTCTATAATAACGATAATAGCCCTAATAACGATAATAAATATAATGATAATAATAATAACGATAAAAAGCAGTAATAAATATAATAACGATAAAAACGATAAAAATAATATATATAACGTTAATATCGATAATAACGATAATATCGAAAAAAACCTTAATAATAAAAATACTAGCATTAATAACGATAATGCCGATAATAACTATAATAACGATAATAAGGATAATATCACTAATAACGTTTATAACAGTAATAACGATAATAACGATAATAACGAAAATAATGAAAATAACGAAAATAACTATTATGAAGATAAAAAGGATTATGACGGTAATAAAAATAATATCGGTAAAAACTATAATAACGATAAAAACGAGTGTAATAATAATAATAACGTTATCCACGATAACAAATATAAAATCTATTATAAAGATAATAACGATAATAACAATAATTACGATTATAACGATAATAATAGTAATAACTATAATAAATATTATAACGGTAATAACGATAATAATGTTGATAACGATAATAAGGGTAATAACGACAAAAACGATAATACCATAATAATTATAATAATATCGATAATTACAAAAATAACGGTTATAATGATAATAAAGGTAAAAAAGATAATAACATTAATAATAGCAATAATAACTATAATAAGTATAATATCCTTAATAACAATAATAACAATAATAACAATAATAACAATAATAACAGTAATAACAATAATTACGATTATGTCGATAGTATCAATAATAACGTTAATAACGATTATGAAGATAATAACGCTAATAACGATAAAAACGATAATAAAGATAATAATAATATTAACAACGATAATAACGATAATAATAATAATGATAGCGATAATAACGGTTAATACTGTAATAACGACCAAAACGATATTAACGCAAATAAATTTAATAACGGTAATTACAATAATAACAATAATAATGATAAGGTCAATATTTACGATAATAAGGATAATAGCGGTAACTACGATAAGAACGATAATAACAATAATAACGATAAAAAAGATAAACCCGATTAAAACGATAATAACTGTAATATCGATAATAACGGCAATAACTTTAATGACTGTAATAATGATAGTAACGATATGAACGATTATAAGTGTAATAACGTTAGTAACGATTATGAAGAAAATATCGATAAAAACTACAATAACGATTATTACGATAAGAACGCTAAAAACGACAAAAACGATAATAAAGATAATAATAGTAATAATAATGATAATAACGATAATGATCTTAAAAACGGTAATAATAATAATAATAACGTTAATAACGATACTTACGAAAATGATAATAATAATAACGATAATAACTTCAGTAACTTTAAATAACGGTAATAAAGATAGTATCGATAACGTTAATAAAAATAACAACGATAATTACGAAAATAAAGATATTAAGTATAATAACGATTATAACATTAATAACGATAATAACGATTATAAATATTATAATGATTATAAGGATAATAACCATAAGAACGAAAATAAAGTTTATATCGGTAGTAACGATAAAAACGGTAATAACGATAATAACGATAACAATGATTGTATCGGTAATAACGGTAACAACGATAAGGCGATAAGAACGGCAATAACAACAATAACGACAATAACGATAATGACGATAAAAAATATAATAAGTATAACGATAATAACGATTATAACGGTAATAATGATAATATCGACAATAACGAAACTAACAATAATAATAAAGATATTAACGATACAAACGATCATAACGAGAATTACGATAATAGCGATAATAACGATAATAACGATAATGACGATAATACTACTAATAATAATGATAAGAACGATTATAAAGATAATAATAATAATAATGATAATAACGATAATAACGATAATGATAATTATAAGAGATAACAACAGTAAAACGATAATAAAGATAACGATAATAACGATAATAACGATAATAACGTCAATAAAGTTAATAACGACAATAATAATAATAATCACGATGATAGAGATAAAAACGTTAATAACGATATAAACGATAAAAACGATAATATCGCTGACGACTATAACGGTAATAACGGAATCCAAGAATGAAAGGAAAATAATGGTAATAGCTATAAGAACGACAATACCATTAATAACATTAATGACGATTTTAACAATGACGATTTATAATATCTATATAAACGATAATAACGTTTATAACGATAATGATAACAAAGATTATAATAACAGTTACGATAATAATGATAATAACGATAACAATAATAATGATTATACAGGTAATAACATTAATAACGATAATAACGATGATAACTACATTAACAATAATAACAAGATTAACGATAAAACGATAATAACGTGTATAACGATAACAATAACAACGATTATAACGGTAGTAACGCTGATAACGATAATAACGATAATCATAAAAACGATTAAACCAGTAATGACGATAATAACGTTAATAACGTTATAACGATAACGATAACAACGACTATATCTATAGTAACAAAAATAACAATAATAACGATAACGATAATAACGATAATAATGTTAATAACTTTAAAAACGATAATAATAATGATAATAATGATAATAACGATAATAACTTTCCTAACGACAATAACGATAATAACGGCGCTAGCGATAATAACGATAATAACGACAAAACGATATTAACGATAATAACGATTATAACGATAATATTAATAATGGTAACGATAATAACGGTAAATCGATTAATACGATAATATCGATAATAACGATAACTATAATATCAATAACGATAATAACGATAATACCGATAATAGCTATAATAATTATTAATAGTGATAAAAATGTTAAAAAAAATAAATACGATAATAACGATAATGATGATAATAATTGTAATAATATGGATAATAACGATAATAACTGCATTAAAGATAATAACGATAGCGATTATAACGATAATAACATTAATAAGGATTATAACGGAATAAACGATAATAACGATTAAAAAAGATAATAACGATAATAATAATAATAATAACGATAATGACGTATATAAAGACAATAACGATTATAATTATTATAACGGAGGTAATGATAATAAAGATAATAACGATAATAACGACAATAAATATAATAAAGATAATAACTATATTAAACATAATAACGATAATAACGTTAATAACGATAACGAAAACAATGAGTATACCGCTAGTAACGATAATACCGAAAGTAACGATTATAATGATAATAACGGAAATAACTGTAATAGCTATAATAAAGATAATAACGATAACAACGATTCTAATGATTATAACAGTAATAGTGAAAATAACGTTATGATGGATAATAATTATAAAGATTATTACAATTTTAAAGGTAGTAACGATGAAAAAGTTATTAAAGATAACGATAATAAGGATGAAAAGGATAATAACGATAAAAACGATGTTAACTATAATAATAATAATTATAATAGTGATAATAACGATAATAACCGTAATAACGATAATAGCGATAATAACAATAATAACTATAATAACTATTTTAACAATAATAACTATATTAACAATGATAACGGTAATAACGTTTTTAACGACAACGATATCAAATATTATAACAGTAGTAACGATAATAACGGAAATATAGATGATAATGATTATAAAGATAATAACGATTAAAACAATGTTAACGATAATGACGAAAATAACGATAAAAATGATAATAACGATAAAAACGATAATAACGATTCTAATAATAATAATAACGGTAATAACGTTAATTACGATTCTAATAATAATAATAACGATAATAACGATAATAATGATATTAACGACAATACCGATAATAACGGTAACTTTAATAACGATAACTATAATAACGATAATAAAGGTAATAACGATAATATCTATATTAAGGATAATAATAATAATAATATAAACGATAATAACGGTAAAACGATAAATACGATAATAACGATAACAACGTTAATAACGATATTAATGACGATAATAAAGCTAATAACGATAATAATAACAATAATATCGATAATTACCTGAATAATGTTAATAACAATAATAACGAAAATGATATGGATGATAACAACAGTATTAAAGTTGATAACGATATTAAAGATAATAAAGTTAATAACGATTACAACGATAATAACGATAAAGCAATAAACACCATAATAAAGATAATAGTAATAACATTAATAATAATAATAATAATAATAATAACGATAATAATAACTATAAAGATAATAACGAATATAAAGGTAATAACGATAAAGACGACAACGATTCAAATAATAAAAATAATGATAATACCTGTAATAACGATAATGACAATAATAACGATATTAACGATAATAACGATGAAAACGTTAATAACGATAATAATAATAATAATAATAACAATAACGGTAATGACGATTAAAAGGTTAAAAACGATATAAACGGTAAAATCGATACTAATAATAATAATAAGGATAACAACGACAATAACGATAATAATACTAAAAGCAATAATGACGATAATAACGACAATAACGGTAATAACGGTGATAACGATAATAACGATAATCACGATAATCATAGTAATATTGACGATAATAACGATAACAATGGCAAGGACGATAATGACGATATTAACAGTAATAACGATATAAAAGGTAATAACGATAATTACGGTAATATCGATAATAGCGATAATGATAATAACGCTCCTAACGGAATAATGATTATAGCGGTACTAACAGTGATAATAGCGATAATCATGATAATAATAGTAATAATAACGATAATAACGGTAATATCGATAGCAACGGCAATTACTATAATAAAGAATACGAAATTGACGATAATAACTGTCATAACGACAAAAAAGATAATATCTATAATAACGATAAATACGGTAATAACGGTAAAAACAATAATTACTATGCGATCGATGTGAACGTTAATAAATATAATAACGACAATAATAATAAAATAATAATAATTAAGATAATACCAATAATATCGGTAGTAAAGATAATAACGATAATAACCCTAATAATAATAATAATCATGATAATGTCGTTAATAACGATACTAAACATAAGAACGATAATAACGAAAGTGACGATTAGAACGATAATAACTTTTACAACGGTAATAATAATAATAATAACGATAACAATATTATCTGTAATAACGATAATACCTTTAATAATGATAATAACGAAAATAACAATAATAAGGATATTAACGGTAATAAAAGTAACAACTATTATGACGATAATACTGATAATAACGATAATAACGACAATAAGTATAAGAACCATAATAATAATAATAATAACGATATTAACGATAATAAGGATAATAACGGTAATACGATAATAAGGATAATCACTATAATAACAATAATAATTATGATAATAACGAATATAACGATAATATCGATAATAACAGTAAGAACGATAAATATGATAAGGACGATAATAAAGATAATATTGTTACAAACGAAAATAACGATTATAATGATAAAAACGATTTTAACGATAATATTAATAATAATAACGTTAATAACGATAATAACTGTAATGACGATAATAACGATAATATTGATAATAACGGTAATTACGATATTGACGATAATAACGACAATAACGATAATAACCATAAAAAAGATAATAACGATAATAACCTTAACAAGAATTGTATCGAATATTATGTTAATAATGAGAATAACGATAATATCGATTATAAGGATATTGACGATAATAACAATATAAACGATAATAATGGTATGGATAGTAAGGATAATAACCATAATAATAATAATAATAACGACAATAAGGAAAATAATAATTATTATAATGGTAATAACGATGTTAACGATAATAAATATAATAAAGGTAATAACGATAATTAAGAAAATAACGATAATAACTCTAATAGAAGTTATAATAACGATTATAACGGTAATAACGATAATGAAGATAATAATAATGAAATCGATAATAACACTTATAACGATAATAATAATAATAATAATGATAATAACGATAAAAGCTGTAATAACGTTAATATAGATAATAACAATAATAAGTGTATTTACGAAATTAATGGTAATAGCGATAAAAACGAAAATGATGAAAACGATCATTACGATTATAAGAATAATTACGATAATAATGATAATAAAGATAACGATAATAACGACTACAACAATAATAACGATAATAACGTAAATATCGATACTAACTAAAATACCATTAATAAAGATAATAATAATAATAATTACATAAATAACAAAAATAACAATTAGAAGAATTAACGATATAAACAATAATAACGGCAATATCGATAATAACGATATTAACTATAATAACGTTAATTGTAAATCCAATTATAACGGTAAGAACGATTATAACGGTAATAACGATAATAACGATAATAACGGTGGTAACAATTATAAAGTTAATAGCGGTAACAAAGAAAATAACGGAGATAAAGATTAACGATAACAACCATAATAACGATAATAACAATAATAAAGTTAAAAACGATAATAAAAATAACAACAATATTAACTATAATAAAGATAATAACGTTGACAACGATAATAATAATAATAATATCAATAAGGATAATAACCATATTTACGATTATAACGATAATAACAACAACGATAATGACGATTATAATGGTAGTAACTATAATAAAGATAATAACGACAACAATGTAAATAACAATATTAACGGTATCCTAGATAATAACGATAATAAATATAATAACAATAATTATTATGTTAACGTTAATAATAATAATTACGATAATAACTATAATAACGATAACGAAAATAACGATCATAACGGTAGAAAAGATAAAAAAGATAATAACGATAAAAACGGTAATAACGATAATAACGAAGGGACTGTAACGATTATATCGATTATAACGGGAGTAACGCTAAAAAAAATGATAACGTTAATTACGATAATAACGATAACATTGATAATTATATAATAATAACGATAATAAAGGTAATAACGATAATAACGATAATAACTTTAACTACGGTAATAAAAATAATAATGATTATAACGGTAATAACGGTAACGATAACAACGATTATAACGGTAATAACGATAACGACGATAATAACGATACTAATAATAATAGTGAAGGTATTGACGATAATAGCAATATGAAGGATAATATTAAAAATAACAATAATGACAAATACGATAATAACACTTATAACGAAAATAAAGTCAATAACGTAATAACGATAATTACGATAATAACGATAAAGTCGATTATAACGATAGTAACAAAAATAAGGACAATAACGAATTCTAAGACAATAACTACAAAAACGATAATAACGATAATAGCCATACAAACGAAAATATCGATAATAGTTACAGTAAATACATTAATAATAATAATAGTAATAATAATAATAATAATAATAATAATAATAATAATAATAATAATAATAATAATAATAATAATAATAATAATAATACTAACGATAATTAGGATTATAACGATAATAACTCTAATAAGGATAATAATAACAATAATAACGATAATAACCATAATAACGACAACAACAGTAATAATGATTTTAACGATTATATCGATTTAACGATAATAACGATAATAACGTAAATAACAACAATAATGATATTAAAAATAATGATGATAATAACGATAATAATAATAATAATAACGATATTCTAGATAATAACGATGAAAACAGTATCATGGAAATTAGGACAAAAAGGTAATAACGATAATAACTATAAAGATAATAACGAATATAGCGGTAATAACGATAATGAATATAACGATTCTAATAATAAAAATAACGATAATATCGGTAATAACGATAATGACAATAATAAAGATATTAACGATAATAACGATATTAATAATAATAATAGCGATAATAACGATAATAACTGTAATAACGTTAATTCCGATAATAACTATAATAATGATACTAAAGATAAAGACGGTTGTAACAATTATAACGATAATAAAGTTCATAAAATTAATAACGATAATAACGATAATGACGATAATAATAATAATAATAACGACAATAGCATTTATATGGGTAATAACGATAATGACGATAATAACAATATAAATACAATAACAGTAAAAACGATAATAATATAAAAATAATAATAATAACGATAATGACGATAATAACGGTACTAACTATAATAAGGATAATAACGATAACAACGATTATAAGAATAATAACGTTAATAAAGTTAATAACAATAATAACGATAATAAAGATAATAATGATAATAATAATAATATTAACGATAATGACGATAATAACTGTAATAACGATAATAATGATGATGAAGATTATAACGAAAATAATAATAATAGTAGCGATAATAATGATTATAACTGTAATAACGATAATAACGATAAAAACGTTAATAACTTTTCTAATAATAATAATAACGTTAATAACGATAACAATGATATTAACGACAAATATCGATAATAACGATGACTATAACAACGATAATAAATATAATAACAAAACACAACGATAATAACGGTAATAACGGTAATAAAGATAGTCACGATAATAACGGCAATAATAGTAATAATATCGATAATAAAGATGGTAACAACGATAAAAACTATAATAACGTTAATAAAAATAATAATGATAATTACTATTATAGCGATAATAACGATAATAACGATAAAACGACTAAAACAATAATAAAGATAATAACGGTAATAACGATATTAAAGATGTTAATAATAATAATAACTATAATAACGGTAATAACGATACAAACAATACTAAAGATAATAACGATAATAATAGTAATAATAATGATAATAACGTTAGTAAATTTAATAACCGTTATAAAGATATTATTGATAACGTTTATAACGATAATAACGATAATTACGAAAATGAAGATAACATGGGTAATAACGATACTAATTATAAATATAATAACGATTATAACGGTAATAACGATAAAGACGATATTAACGATACTAATAATAAAAATATCGAAAATAACAGTAATAAAGGTAATGACAATAATAACGATAATAACGATAATTACGATGATTAATAACAGCAAGAAAGTTTATGACAATAATAACAACATTAACGGTATTATCGAGAATAACCATATTAATTATTATAACTTTAATAACGATAATAATAATAATAATAATGATAATAACGACAATAACGATAAAAATGTAATAACGTTAATATCTATAATAACAATAATAATCTTTATAATAATAATACCGATAATAATGATATTTAACATAATAATAATAGTAATAAAGATAATAACGGTAATAACGATAATAACGATAACGATAATGATGATTAAAAGCTTAATAACTATAAAGACGGTAATAACTATACTAATAATATTAATGACTGTAATAAAAAATAATAACTATAATAACGATAAAAACGATATTATCGATAATAACCATGATAATGATAATTGCTATAACACCGATAATAACTGTAACAACTGTAAAAACGGTAATAAATATTAACGATAATAACGATGATATCGTCGGTAAGAATAATAACAGTAATATCGATAATATTAATAATAACAACAATAATAATGAAAATAACGATAATAACGATAATAACGATAGTAGAGCTAAAAGCGATAATAAAGATAATAACATTAACAACGACTATTAAGGAAATTATGTTAATAAAGATAATAACGAGAATAACGATAATGATGATAATAATTACGGTAATAAATATAATAACTATAATAACGATAAAATCTATTATAACTTTAATACCAAATAAAATGACAATAACGGTAATGACAGTAATAATGAAACTGACGATAAAAACGATAATAATAGTAATAATATCGACAAAAAATACAATAATAACGATAGTATCTAGAAAAACGATAATAACGATAATAACGATAACACCACAATAATAATAATAATATCGATAATAACGAAAATAACGGTTATAACTATATTAAGACCAAAAAGATAATTATAATAATAATAACAATAATAACTATAATTACGATAATAGAGATTATGACGATAATATCTTCAAAAACTATAAAAACGATAATTACGATAATAACGCTACATACGACAAACACATTAATAATGATAGTGATAATAATAATAACGATAATAACGAAAATAATAATAATAATAACGAGAATAATGCTAATAACGATAATACCTATAATAACGATAATAGAGTCAATAACAATAATAACAATGTTAACCACAATAATAATAATATTATCGATAATCGCGATAGTAACGATTACAACGATAATAAAGGTAATAACAATAATAACGATTATGACGATAACATCAATAATAACGATAATAACAATAATAACACTAATAACGATAAAACGATAATGAGGCTAATAGCGGTAGTTACGATAATAACAATAATCACGTTAATAATATTAATAATAATGATAATAACGATAATAAGGGTAATAATGATAAGAACGATAATAACGATAATAACGATAAATACAATAGTAACGACAATAACAATAAAAATGATCATAATAAAGATAATAGCAATAGTAACGGTAGTAAAGATAATGACGATTATAACGATATTAACCTTAATAGTAATAATAATAACGATAATGACGATAATAACGATACTATCTATAATAATGATAATAAAGGTAATAACGACTATAACGATCATAACGATAATAAAGTTAATAACAATAATAACGATAATAACGGTTATAACGATAGTAATAATAACAATGACAATAAAAACGATAATAACCGTAATAACGATTATAACGATTATAATAATAATAATAGCGATAATAACGATTATAACTGTAATAACGATAATAACGATAATGCCGAACATAACAACAATTATAACAAAGATAATAACGATTATAACGATAATAACGATAATACCTATAATAACGGTAATGGCGACATTAATGATTATAACGATAATAATAATCATAATAACGATAATAACGATAATATCGGTGATGAAAATAATAATATTAATGACGATATTAACGAATGTTAGAATAAATTTGACTATAACAATAATAACGATAATATGATAATAATAAAGATAATAACGGAAAAAACGATACTAACGATTATAACAATAATAAGTGTCCTAACAATATTCATAAGAACAATAATAACGATTATATCGGTAGTAACGATAATAACGATAATAAAGTTTATAAAGGTAATAACGATAATATCTACAGTAACGATGATAATAGTAATAATTATAATAACGTTAATAATAGTAAAACGATAAGAACGATAATAAAGATAATAACTGTAATAACAATATTAACGATAATAACGATTGTAAGAATAATTAAGGTAATAACAATAATAACAATGTAAGCTATAATAATTATTTTAACGTAAAAAAACAATGTTAACGATAATATAAATAATAATGTTAATAACGATTATAATAATAATAATAACAATAATAACGTCAATAACGATAATAACGAGAATTACGATACTGACGATAACTATAATAACGGTTACAAAGGTAATAACAGTCATAACTATAATAGCGATAATAACGAATATAATGATAATGACGATAGTAACGATAATATCGGATATAAAAATAATAATAACGATAATAACGATGTTAAATATAATAATAATAATAATTACTGTAATAACGGATTTAACGATAAAATCGATACTATTGGTGATAACAATAATAATATTAATAATAACGATAATATCGTTAGTAACTTTAATAACGGTAATAAAGATAATATCGAAAACGTTAATAAAAATAATAACGATAATTACGAAAATAATGATATTAAGTACAATAACGATGATAACATTAATAATGGTAATAACGAATATAAATATTATAATGATTATAAGGATAATAACGGTAAGAACGAAAATAAAGTTTATAACGGTAGTAACGATAAAAACGGTAATAACATTAATAACGATAACAATGATTGTATCGATAATAACGGTAATAACGATAAGGCGATAAGAACGATAATAACGACAATAGCAACAATAACGATAATGACGATAAAAAATATAGTACGTATAACGATAATAAATTTATAACGGTAATAATGATAGTAATGATAATAACGGTAATAAAAATAATAATAACGATATTAACGATACAACCGATCATAACGAGAATAACGATAATAGCGATAATAACGATTATAACTATAATAACGATAATATTACTAATAATAATGATAAGAACGATTATAAAAATAATAATAATAACGATAATAACGATAATAACGATAATGATAATTATAATAAAGATAATAGCGGTAATAACGATAATAACGATAGTAACTTCAATAAAGTTAATAACGACAATAATAATAATAATAATAAAGATGATACATGTAAAAACGATAATAACGATAAAGACGATAATAAAGTTAATATCGTTGACGACTATAACGGTAGTAACGGAATCCAAGATTAAAAGGAAAATAAAGGTAATAGCTATAATTACGTCAATACCGATATTAACACTAATGACGATTTTAACAGTAATATCTATATTGACGATAATAACGATAATAAAGTTTATAACGATAACGATAACAATGATTAAAATGATAGTCACGATAATAATGATAATAACGATAACATTAATAACGATTATGCCGGTAATAACATTAATAACATTAATAACGATGATAACGATAATAACGATGATAACTGCATTGACAATAACAACTAGATTAACGATATAACGAAAATAACGAGTATAACGATAACAATAACAACGATTATAAAGGTAGTAACTATGATAACGATAATAACGATAATGATAATAACGATTAAACCAGTAATGACGATAAAAACATTAACGTTATAACGATAACGATAAGAACGATTATATCGGTAGTAACAAAAATAACGAGGATAACGATAACGATAATAATGATTATATCAGTAATAACGATAATAACGATAATAATGATATAAACAATAACAATAATATTAATAACGACAATAACGATAATAACGTTAATAACGTTAAAAACGATAATAATAATAATAATAATAATAATAATGATAATAACTATAATAACGATGCTAACGATAATAACGATATTAACGGTGCTAACGATAATAACGATAATAACAACAAAACGATATTAACGATAATAATGATAATAACGATAATAATAGTAATAGTAACGATAATATTGATAATAAATGTAATATCGATTCTAAGGATAATAACGATAATAACGATAAAAACATTAATAATAATAATATTAACGATGAGAACGATAATAAAGATAATAACGATAATAACGATAATGACGTTAATAACCTTAGTAACGATAGGAAAGATAATAATAATAAAGATAATATATATAATAACGGAAATAACGAGTGAAACTATAATAATAATACTAATAAGTATAATAACGATTGTGACGGTAATAACGATAGTAATGCTATTAACGATAATAACGACAATATCAATGATAGTGATACCAACGGTAATAATAATAATAAAAACAATAATATCGATAATAACGATTATAACGATACTAATAATATTAATAACAATAGAAACAGTAATAACTTTATTAATGATAATATAGACAATAATAATTATAATACAATTAATAACGATAAAAACGATAATAACGGCAATAGCGATAATAACGATAATAACGAAAATTAAGATAATAACAATTTTAACAATATTAACTATATTAACAATAATAACGGTAATAACGATTATAACGGCAACGATATCAAAGATTATAACGGTAGTAACGATGATAACGATAATAACGGAAATATCGATAATAACGACAATAAAAATAATTAAGATTATAACAATAATAACGGTAATAACGAAAATAACGATTCTAATAATAATAATAACGATAATAGCGTTAATTACGATTTTACTAATAATAATAACTATAATAACGATAATAATGATATTAACGACAGTAACGATAATAACGATAACTTTCATAACGATAATAATGGTAATAACGATAATATCTATATTAAGGATAATAATAATAATAATATTAACGATAATAACGGTAAAAAGATAAATACGATAATAACGATAATAATGATAACAACGTTAACAACGATATTAATGTCAATAACCATAATAACTATTATAACAATTATAACTCTAACAACGGTAAAAAGGGTAATAACGATAATTATGATAAAACCGTAATAATAGTAATAATAGCGATAATAAAGATAATAATAGCGATAAAAAACATAATAATGACATTATCGAACATAACGATAATAATTATTACAGCGATAATAGCGATAATAAGGATAATAACGATAATAGCGACAATATGGAGAATGCCGATAATAATAATAATGATAAGAGTAGTAAAGATAATAGAGTTTATAACAATAATAACGATACTAATGATTATAATGGTAATGAATGTTATAGCGATAATAACGATAACGATAAAAACGTTCATATTGGAAGTAAAGTTAATTCCGATAAAAAGGATAATAACGAAAATAAAGGTTATAACAATAATAACTTTGTTAACGATAATAACGTTTAAACGATAATAACGATAAATCGAAATTAACGATTATAACGGTAATAACTATATTAACGATATTATCCGTAATAAATAGAATAATAATATTAATAACTATAATAACGATAATTACGATAATAACGATAATAGCGTTAATAAAGGGAATAACGTTAATTATAGTAAAAGTAACGATAATAATGATAATAATGATATTAAAGATAATAACGACAATAACGATAAAAACTATAATAAAGTTAATAAGGATAACAACGATAATTATAATAATAATAACATCAATTACGATAATAATGGTAATAACGATAATAACGATAATAAATATAATAACGATAAGGAAAATATTATCGATACTAACGATTATAACGAAAATAACGATAACAAATTTAATTACACTACTGACTATAGTAAAGATAACAACGACAAAAACGATAATAAAAATAATAACATTAATAACGTTAAAAACGATAATAATAATAATAATAACGAAAATAACAATTATAACGATAATTTCCATTATAAGCATAAGAACGATAATAACGGTTATAATTATAATAATAATAATAATACCTATGATAACGATAACACCATCAATAACGATAATAACGACAATAATAATAACAATAACGATAGTAACGATAATAACGATATTATCGATAATTACTCTTATAAGGTTATAATCAATAATAACGATAATAACGATAATAACGATGATAACGACAATAAAAATAATAATCACGATAATAACCATAATAACGACAATAACGATAATAATGATTATAACAATAATAACGGTTATAACGAAACTAAAGATGATAACGACATTAATGGTAATAACGATAATAATAATAATAATGTCGATAGTAAAGGTAATAACAAATATAATTGAAATAACGGTAATAACGACAATAATGTTAATATCGATTATAATAATAGTAATAATGATAATAACGACAATAACGATAATAACGAAAACTTCAGTCACGATAACGTTGAAAACGTTAATAACCATTATAGACATAATAACGATTATAGCGATAAAAACAATAATAAAGAAAATAACGATAATAACGATAATAACGATAATAACCATAATAATGACTATAACGACAAGAATAATAATAATAACGTGAATTACGATAATAAAGGTAGTAGCAATTATAAGAGTAATAAAGATAACACAGTTAATTACAGTAATAAGGACAATAACTATAATAATAATACTAACGATAATAACGATAATATTGTTAATAGCGATAATAACGATAATGAAAATAATAACGATAATAACGATTATAACGGAAATAACGATCATATAGTTATTTACAATAATATCTATAATAACGATAATAATAATAAAAACGATCATTACGATATTAACGACAATGAGGAAAATAATAATAATAATAACGATAACAACCATAACAATAATAATAATAACGTTAATAGCGATTATAACGATAAAAACAATAATAACCATAATAATAATAATAATAACTATAATAATGATAGTAACGATAATAACTATAATAATAATAATAGTAACGATAATAACGATATTAAAGGTAAAAAAGAAAATGACGATTATGACGGTCATATCATTAATAATGATAATAACGAAAATAACGGTAATTACAAAGATAAGTATAATAACTTTAATAATAACAATAATTACGATAATAGCAATAATAAATGTTATAAGGAGAATAACAATAATATCGTTAGCAACGATAAATACGATAAAAACTTTAATAACGAAAATAATGATATTAACGATTATAACGATAATGACAATTATAACAATAATGAGAATAATAATAACGTTAATGTCGATAATAACGATAATAACAACAATAATAACGAAAATAACGATAACGTAATTAATAACTATAATAATGATAATAACATTAATAATAATGATAATAACGTTAAAAACGATTATAAATAAAATAACGATTATTAATATAATAACGATAATAACGGTAATAACGATAAAAACTACAATAGGGATAATTACCACGATAATTATAATAATATCGATAATAACCATAATAACAATTATAACGATAAGAACGATAAAAACGATATTAATAATAATAATAAAAATAATACCGATAGTAACGATAATAACAACAATAACGTTTATAACGATAATAACGATAATAAAGATACTAACAATATTAAACTTAACAAAGATAATAACGGTAATAACTATAGAAACGTTAATAAAGTTAATGACTATAATAACGAAAATATCGATAATATCCACTATAATAATAATAATACCCATATTAACAATAGTAAAGATTATAACGGTAATAATATTAATAATGACCATAATAAGGATAATTACTGTATTATGGATAATAACGAAAATGAGGATAATAACGATACTTACGATAATAAGTATATTAACGGTAATTACGATCTTAGCGATAATAACGATAATAATAATATTAATAACGATAATGATGATAATAACTGTAATAAAGATAATAAAGGTAATAACGATAATAACAATAATGACTATAATTACGAAAATAACGATTATAACGTTTATAACCGTAATACTAATAAAAATAACGACAATAACTTTAATAACGATAAAAACCAAAAAAACGATAATAATAATAATAATAACAATAATAACGATAATGAAGGTAATAACGATAATGACGATAATAAAGTTTATAACAATGATAACGTTGATAAGGATTATAGGGATAATAATAATAATTACGAAAATAACGATAATAACTGTAATAACGTTAATAACGATTATAACGATAATACTAATAATAATAACGATAATAATTACAATATAAATAATAATAACGAACGTAACGATAATAACTGTAATAGCGATAATGATAATATCTGTAATAACAATAATAACGGCAATAATTGTAATAAAGATAATAACGATGATAACATCAATAACGCTAAAAACAATAATATCGAAAAAATCGATAAAACATATTATAAAGTTAATAAAGATAATAAGGACAATAACGAATTCAAAGACAATAACGATAATAACGATAATAACGATAATAACGATAAGAACGATAACAACCATATTTATAATAATAATAACGATAATAACCATAATAACGATAACAACAATAATAACGATTATAACGATAATAACTATAAAAGCGTAGGTAACATTCATAACGATATTAGCGATTATGGTGATAATAACGATAATAATAATAATAATAATAACGATAATAAAGATAATAACGATGAAAACTGTAATATGGTAATTACAAATAATAAAGGTAATAACGATAATAACTATAAAGATAATAACGATTATAACGGTAATAACGATACAGAAGATATTAACGATAATAATAATAAAAATACCGATAAAAACGGTAATAAAGATAATGATAATAATAACGATAATAACGATAATTACGATGATAAAGTTAATAACACAAGAAAGTTTATAACAATAATAACAACAATAACGGTAATATCGGTAATAAACATAATACTGATGATAACTTTAATAACGATAATAATAATTATAATAATCATAATAACGACAAAAACGATAAAAACTGTAATAACGTTAATAACGATAATAACGATAAAAACCTTTGTAATAATAATACCTATAATATTGATATTTACGATAATAATAATAGTAATAAAGGTAATAACGGTAATAATGATAATAACGATAACGATACTGACTATTAAAACGATAATAACTATAAAGACGATAATAACGATACTAATAATAATAATAACGAAAATAACGACAATAACTATAATAAAAATTATAACAATAATAACGAATATAACGAAATTAGCGATAATAACGATAATAACATTAATATCGAGAATAATAATAATAATAACTACAATAATAATAATAACGATAAAAATGTTAATAACGGTTATAAAAATAACGATAATAACTGTTATAACGGTATCGCCGATAAAGACGATAATAATTGTACTAATAATAATAATAGCAATAATAATGTAATTAACGTTTATAACCATAATAAAGATAATAACAATAATAACGGAAATAACGATTATAATAATAATAACGATAATGAAGGTAATAACGATAATAAGGATAATGATAGTAATATTAATGATAATAATTAGAATAATAAAGATAATATCTATAAAAACGATAATAACGATAATAACGATAATAACGTTAATAATGTTAATAACGATAACGATAATTACGATTATAAAGGTTATGATGATAAAAACGAAAGAAACGATTATAATGATAATAACAATAATAACGATAATAACGATAATAAAGGCAATAACGATAATAACGATAACAACGTTAATAATGATTATAATGATAATAGCTGTAACAATGGTAACAACAGTGATAGAGTTCAACGATAATAACCAGAAAAACGATAATATTGATAATAACTATAATAACGGTAATTATAATAATAATATCAAATATAGCTAAAATAGCGATATTAACGATAATAACGATAATAACAAAAAAACAATAATAAGGATAATAACGAAAATATCGACAATATCTATAATAACGGTTTTGACAATAATAACGATAATAACGATAAACCCGATTATAACGATAGTAACGAAAATAAGGACAATAACGAATTCTAAGATAATAACAACAAAAACGATAATAACGATAATAGCCATACAAACGAGAATATCAATAATAGTAACAATAAATACATTAATAATGATAATAATAATAATAATAATAATAATAGTAATAATAATAATAATAATAATAATACTAACGATAATTAGGATTATAACGATAATAACTCTAATAACGATAATAATAATAATAATAAGGATAATAATCATTATAACGATAACAGTAATATCGATTTTAACGATTATATTGTTTAAACGATAATAACGTAAATAACAATAATAACGATATTAAAGATAATGATGATAATAACGATAATAATAATAATATTAACGATAATGACGATAATAACTGTAATAACGATAATAATGATGATGACGATTATAACGAAAATAATAATAAAAGTAATGATAATAACGATTATAACTGTAATAACGAAAATAATGATTATGACGATAAAAACGGTAATGACGGCAGTTACAATAATAACGATAATAACGATAATGATGGTAATAGCGTCAATTACCATATTAACGATAATAACGATAACTGCAATACTCATAACAATAATAACGATAAAAACGGTAATATCGATAATTATAATAACAATGATTGTATTGATAATAACGGTAATAACGATAAGACGATAAAAACGATAATAACGGCTATAACGACAATAACGATAATGACGATAGTAAATATAATATGGATAACGATAATAACGATTATAAAGGTAAAAATGATAATAACGATTATAACCTTAATAATAATACTAATAAAGATAATAACGGTAATAACGATAATAACAATAATAACGGTTAATACGATAATAACGATAACAACGATAATTACGAAATAAACGATAATAACAATAAGAAAGATAATAACACTAATGACGTAATAATAATAA
Source organism: Vespa velutina (assembly GCF_912470025.1). Lineage (NCBI taxonomy): Eukaryota > Metazoa > Arthropoda > Insecta > Hymenoptera > Vespidae > Vespa > Vespa velutina. The sequence goes on along the minus strand of NC_062199.1, from coordinate 5,575,083 downwards.
TAATATCTATAAATATAATAACGATAACGATAATAACGATTATAACTGTAATAACGATATTAAAGAATATAACGATAATAACGATAATCGTGATAAGAACGATAATATCGATAATAACGGTAATACGAATGTTAACGAAAATCTTGATCAAAACGATAATAACGAAAATGACGATAAAAGTGATAATAACGATAATAATGATATTAACGATAATAACTATATCTATAATAACGATAATAACGAATAAAACCTTAATAATAAAAATACTAGCATTAATAACGATAATGCCGATAATAACTATAATAACGATAATAAGGATAATATCACTAATAACGCTTATTACAGTAATAACGATAATAACGATAATAACGAAAATAACTATTATGAAGATAAAAAGGATTGTGACGGTAATAAAAATAATATCGGTAATAACTATAATAACGATAAAAACGAGTGTAATAATAATAATAACGTTATCCACGATAACAAATATAAAATCTATTACAAAGATAATAACGATAATAACAATAATTACGATTATAACGATAATAATAATAATAACGATAATAAATATTATAACGATAATAACGATAATAACGTTGATAACGATATTATGGGTAATAACGATAAAACGATTATAACGAGAATAACCATAATAACGATTATAACGATAATAACTTTTATAACGAACATAACGTTGATAACGATAATAAACATAATAACGATAAAAACGATAATATCGACGATATCAAAAATATCTATAATAAACACAAAAACGATAAACACGATACGACAAAATTAACAATTATGACGACAATAACGATAATAACTGTAATCTCTATAATAACATTAATATCGATAATTACGATAATTACGATATTACCGATTGTAAGGATAGTAACGACAATAAATTTATTAAAGATAATAACTATACCAAGCATAACGATAGAAACGATTAAAACGATAATAACTATAATAATGATAATAACGACACTAATAATAAGAATAACGATAATATCGATAATAAAAAAATACCAATATTAACGATAATAACGATAATGACGATAAAAACTATATTAATAATAATAAAAACGATAATAAATATTATAAAGATAAAAATAATAATAATTTCAATAACAACGAAAATAACGATAGTAGCGATAATAACGATAACAAATTTAATAATGATAATGATAACAACGAAAATAACGTTAAGCGATAATAACGATAATAACGAAATAATAAAAATAAAAATAACGATTATAACGGAAAATCGATAAAAACGATAATTTTGATAATAACGATAACTATAATTACGATAACGATAATAACAATTATATCTATAATAATAATAAATATAGCGACAATATCGGTAATATAAATAAAAATGATAATAACGATAATAATAGTAACAATAACTATAATTACAATTATAACGTATATAAAGATAATAACGATAATAAGTATTATAACGGTAGTAACGATAATAAGGATAACAACGGTAATAATTGTAATATCAATAATAACGATAAAAACGATTATAATATTAACGATTATAACGATGATAACGAAAACAACGAAAACAACGATAATAACGATAATAACTATAAGAACGATAACTGTAATGATTATAAAAGTAATAACAATATTAATAACGATAATCACGATAATAATAATTATTATAACGATAATAACGATAATAACGATAATAATTATTATAACTATAATAAAGATAATAACGATAATAATTATTATAACTGTAATAACGATAATAACGATAATAACGATTATAAGAATAATAATAATATTAAAGATAATGACGATAATAACTGTAATTACGATAATAATGATGATGACGATTATAACGAAAATAATAAAAATAGTAGCAATAATAATGATTATAACTGTAATAAGGATAATAACGATAATGACGATAATAACGGTAATGACGGTAGTTACAATAATAACGATAATAACGATAATAATGGTAATAGCGTTAATTACGATATTAACGATAATAACGAAAACAATAATACTCATAACAATAATAACGATAACAACGTTCATAACGATAATGATGATAATAACCACAATAACGATAATGACGATAATAACTTTTATATCGTTAATAAAGATAATAAATTTAATAACACTAATATCTACAATAACGATAGGTACGATTATAACAATAATAACTATATTAACGACAATTGCGATTATAACAAAATTAATAACGATAATACGAAAATAACAATGCTAGAGATAATATCGATAATAACGATAATAACGATATTAACTTTAATAATAATAGTAATAAAGATAATAACGATAATATAGATAATAACGATGGTAATGGTAATTACCATATTAACGATAATAACGACAGTTATAATACTAATAAAGATAATAACGATACTGACGGTAATAACAATAATAATGGCAATAACGGTAATAACAATAATAACAATTATTAAGAACATAATGATAATAACGATTATAACGATAATAATGATAATAATGTTACAAAAAATATTAACGATAATAACGATTATAAGGATAATAGTTGTAATAATAACGTTAATATCGATATTAACTGTAATAACGATAATAACGATAATAACGACAATTATAATACTAATAAAGATAATAACGATAATGACGGTAATAACAATAATAATGACAATAAAGGTAATAACAATAACAAGAATTATTAAGAACATAATGATAATAACGATTATAACGATAATAATGATAATAAAGTTACAAAAAATAGTAACGATAATAAGGATTATAAGGATGATAGTAGTAATAATAACGTCAATACCGATATTAACTGTAATAACGATAATAACGATAATAACGATATAGCGGTAATTACGAAAATAATGAAATAATAATTATAATAACGATAATAACAATTATAACGATAATAACGATAATAACGATTATAACGATAATAACGATAATAATGATCATAACGACAATAAAAATAATAATAATAATAATAACCATAATAACAGTAATAACGTTTATAACGATAATGACGGTAATAACAAAATAATTGCAAAAACAATAATAACGATAATGACGATAATAAACATAATATAATAAACATAACAGTAATAACGGTAATGACGATAATAACGATAAATACGACAATAAAAATAATAATGACAATAATAACGATTTTAAAGGCAATAACGAAAAAAGCGATAATAACAACAATAATGATAGTAACGCTAAAAACTATAATTATAACAAAGATAATAGCGATAATAACGGAAATAATGATAGAAACGGTATTAATAATATTAATAATGATAATAACGGTTATAAAGGAAATAATTCTACAAACGATAATAATGAAAATGACGATAATAAGGATTATAAGGATAAATAGGATAATACCGACTATAACAATGATTACAATAATAATAAACATAATGACGATAAAAACGGTAATAACTATACTAACAATAATAACGAAAATAGCAATAATAACGATTAAAACCATAAAAATATTAATAATATTGATAATATATAAAATAAGGATAATAACGATAGTTAAGATAATGACTATAATATGTATAATAATAATAGTAGTATGTATAATAAGAATAATACCGGTTATAGCGGTAATGACGATAATAACGATAATTACGATAATGACGATGATAACGATAATAACGATAATATCGATAAAAACGATAAAATCGATAAAAACGAAAATAACGATAATAATAATAATAATATCGTTAATATCGATAATAACGAAAATAACGATTAAGACGATAATAACCATAATAAAGTTAATAACTTTTCTAATATTAATAATAATGATAATAACGATAATAATGATATTAACGACAAATATCGATAATAACGATGACTATAATAACGATAATAAATATAATAACAATAACAAAAATAATAACGGTAATAACGGTAATAAAGATAATCACGATAATAACCGCGATAATAGTAATAATATCGATAATAAAGATAGTAACAACGATAAAAAATATAATAACGATAATAACGATAATAACGAAAATAACGTCAATGACGATAATTATATTATCGATAACGATAATAACGATTATAACGGTTAGAAAGATAATAATGATATTAAAGATGTTAATAATAATAATAACTGTAATAACGGTAATAACGATACAAACGATACTAAAGATAATAACGATAATAATAGTAATAATAATGATAATAACGTTAGTAACTTTAATAACGCTTATAAAGATAATATCGATAACGTTAATAACGATAATAACGATAATTACGAAAATAAAGATAACATGGTTAATAACGAGAATACCAATAATAACAATAATAACGATTATAAAGATAATAATGATTATAAGGATAATAACGATAAGAACCAAAATAACGATTATAACAATAATAACAAGAAAAACGGTAATAACGATAATAACAATAAGAATGATAGTATTGATAATAACAGTAATAACGATAAGACGATAAGAACCATAATAACGACTATAACGACAATAACGATAATGACGATATAAAATATAATATGGATAACGGTAACTACGATTATAACGGTAAAATGATAATAACGGTAATAAAGATATTAACAATAATAATAATGATAATAGCGATGACAACGATAACAACGATAATAAATATAATAACAATAATAACGATAATAAAGATAATAACGGTGTTAACGATGGTAACGGTAATAACGCTAACAACGATTGTAATAATAATAATATCGATAGTAACGATAATAACGATAATAACGATAATAATATCGGTAATAACGATAATAACGATAATTACGATATTAATGATTGTAAGGATAGTAACGACAATAACATTAATAACGATAATAACTATACCATGGATAACGATAGAAATGATTAAAACGATAATAACTACAATGACGACAATAACGATACTAATAATAATAAAAACGATAATAACCATTATAAAGATAAAAATAATAATAATTTCGAAAACAACGAAAATAACGATAATAGCGATAATAACGATAATAATAATAATAATAACAATAATAAAGTCAAAATGATAAAAACGATAATTTCGATAATAACGATAACTATAATTACGATAACGATAATAACGATTATATCTATAATAATTATAAATAAAGCGATAATACCGCTAATATAAATAGAAATGATATTAACGATAATAATAGTAACAATAACTATAATTACGATAATAACGTAAATAAAAATAATTACGATAATAATTATTATAACGGTAGAATCGATAATAAGGGTAATAAAGATAGTAATTGTAATATCGATAATATTGATAATAACGATAATAACGATTATAACCATATTAACCAAAGTAACGATAATAACGTGTATAACGATAACGAAAACAATGATTATATTGCTAGTAACGATAATAACGATAATACCGGTATAACGATAAGAACGATAATAACGATAATCACGATAATAACGATAATAAGGATAAAAACGATTATAAAGATATTAACGATTATAACAATAATAACGAAAACAACGAAAATAACGATAATAACGAGGATGACTATAAGAACGATAACAACAATAACGATTATAAAGGTAATATCGATAATAACGATAATAATGTTAACGATAATTACGATTGTAAAGGTAGTAAAGATACTAAAGATATTAAAGATAACGATAATAACGATAAACAAAATCATAACGATAAAAACGATAATAACTATATTAATAATAATAATAATTACGATAATAACTATAATAACGTTAATAACGACTTTAACAATAATAGATAGATTAACGATAATAACGATAATTACGTTTATAACGATAACGATAGAATCGATTATAACGGAAGTAACGATAATAACGATAATATTTATAACAATTATAACGGTAGTTATGGTAACATAGATTATAACGATAATAACGGTAATAGCGATAATAACAATAATAATGACATTAACAATAATAACTAGATTAACGATAATAACTATAATAACATCTAAAACAATAACGATAACAACGATTATAACGGTAGTAACGATGATAACGATAATAACGATAACGATAATAACGATTATAACCGTAATGACGGTAATAACATATATAAAGATAATAAAGGTAATAATGTTAATAACGGTAATTAACATAACAACGATAATAAATATAATAATAATAATATTTGCGATAATAAAACTAATATGTATGATAACGAAAATAACGATGTTAATGATAATAACGGTACTACGGATAATGACAATAATAACGATAATAACTATAATAACTATAATAAAGATAAAATGATTATAACGACAATAATAATAATAACAACGATATTTACGATACTAATGGTAGTAACGATAATAACGTAACAAAAGATATTAACGGTAATTACGATAACAACAATAATAATGTTAATAATAATAATAATAACGATAATACCGATAATAATGGTAATAACGATAACAACAATAATAACAATAATAAAAATAATAATAACGACAATAATAACGATAATAACGATAATAACAATAATTATAATAATAATAACGATTATAACGGTAATAAACATTGTAATAATATTAATAACGATAATAACGATAATAAGGATAAAATCAGTAATTACGAAGATAAAGATATTAACAATAATAATAACAATAATAACGATTATATCAATAATAACGGTAAAAACGAAAATATCGGTAAATATGAATATAACGATGATAACAATAAAAACGATAATAATAATAGTAATAAAAATAATAGCCATAGTAACGATAATGACTACAATGACAATTATAACAATAATAACGATAAATACTTTAATAAGGATAATATCGATTGTAACAATAATAACGATGATAAGGGTAATAACGATAAGATTAAGACGGTAACATCTAAGAAAACGATAATAACGTTAATAGCCATAATAACGCTAATAACTATAAGAACGATAATAATGATAATAATAATAATAATAACGATAAAAAGGATAATGACTTTAAAAACGATAATAATGATAATGATAAAGATTATTATCATAATTATGATAATAAAGATAATGACGATAATAACGATAATAACAAATATAACGATAATAATTATATTAATGGCGATAATAAAGATAATAACTGTAATATCAATATGTACGATAATAACGATAATAATGATAATAACCTCAATAATAAGAATAATATCTGTTATATCGATAATAACGATTATAACGATAACAACGAAATTAATGATAATAGCGATAACAACGATAATAACGAGAGTGAGGTAATAATAATAATAATAATGATAAGGACGATTATAAAAATAATAATAATAATAACGATAATAACGATAACAACGAAAATAACGGTAATAAGGATAATAACGGTAATAACGGTAATGACGATAGTAGGATAATAACAATAATAATGATAATGTAATAAGGATTGTAACGGTTATAACGATAATAACTATAATAACGATAATAATAATATTACCATTAATAATGTATATAAGGACAATAACGATAATAATTATTATAACGGAGAAAATGATAATAAAGATAATAACGATAATAACGGTAATAAGGATAATATCGACAATAATTATAATAAAGTTAATAACGATTATAACCATAATAACTGTATTAACCATAATAACGATAATAACGTTAATAACGATACGAAAGTAATGATTATAACGCTCGTAACTGTAATACCTAAAGTAACGATTATAATGATAAAGCGATAATAATTGTAATTACGATAATAAAGATAATAACGGTACAACGATTCTAACGATTATAACAGTAAGAGAGAAAATGACGTTAATAGTGAAAATAATGATAAGTATTATTACAATTTTAAAGGTAATAACGATAAAATAGATATTAAAGATAACGATAATAACGATGAAAAGGATAATAACGATAAAAACGATAATAATTCTAATAATAATAATAATAGTAACGATAATAACGATAATAACGGTAATAACGAATTTAACAATAATAACTAGATTAACGGTAAAAATGATAATAAAGTTTATAAGGATAAAGATAACAACGATTTTTACGGTATTAATGATGATAACAATAATAAAGATAAAGACAATAACTGTTTACTAGTAATAACGATAATAAAGTTAACAACGATAATAACGATAATATCGATGATACCGATATTAACGATAATAATAATAATAATAACGATAATAACGAAAATAGCCATATTAAGTATAATAATAGTTATAATAACTATAATAACGATAATAACACTAATATAGATAATAACGATAATAACAATAATAATAATAATAATAACGGTAATAATGATAAAAACGATAATAATGGTAATTCCGATAATAGTGATAATAACAATAATAACGATAATAACTATTTTAACAATAATAACTATATTATCGATAATAACAATAATGATGTTTATAACGATAATACCAATAATTACGATTATAAGGATAATAACGATAAGAAAGAAAATAACGATGATAACGATAATAACATTAATAACGACAATAACGATAATAACTTGAATAACGATAACGTTAATAACGGTTATAAATGTAATAATAATAATAACAATAATAATGATGTTAACGATAATAACTATAATATTGCTAATAAAGAAAATAAAGTTATGAACTATAATCATGACAATAAAGATAATAACGGTAATAATGATTACGATAATTACGATTCTAAGGGTAGTAACGATAATGAAAATAATAAAGATTTCGATATTAATGATAAAAAAGAAAATAATGATAATAAAGATAATAACGTTAATTTCTTCAATAAAGATAATAACGACAACAGTAATAATAATAACGATAATAGAGACAAAAACGATCATAACGATAAAATAGATAATAACGATAATAACGATAATAATAATAATAATAAGGTTAAAAGCGTTACTAACGATAATAACGTTAATAACGTTGATATCGAAAATAAAGATAATTTTAATAATAAAACGATAATATCGATAGTAACGATAATAATGATAATAATAATTATTAAAGCCATAATAAAGGACATAAAGATAATAACGTAAATAACGATGATAACGATAGTAAAGATAATAACGTTAATAATGATTGTAATACTAATATCAATAGTAACGACAATAACGATAATAATAACGATAGTAACGAGAATAAATATAATAACGATAATAATAATAATAATAACGATAGTAACGCTAAAAAGATGAAAACAATAATATCGATAATAACGATAACTATAATAACGATAACGACATTAACGAAAATAAATATTATAACGATAATAATGATTACACCCATAATAAGGTTAATAACGAAAATAATGACGATAACGAAAGTAAGGATAATAATAATAATAATAATGATAATAACGATATAAACGAAAACATCGAAGATAACGATAATAGCGATAATAACGGTAATAACGAGAGTGGCAATAATAATAATAATAATAATGATTAGAACAAATATAAAGATAATAATAATAATAACGGTAATAACGTTAATAACGATAATGATAATTATAATAAATATAATAACGGTAACAACGATAATAACGATAATAACGATAATACGTTAATAATGATAATGATAATAGAGATTATAACGGTAATAATGATAATAATGAAAATAACGATTATAATAAAAATAATAACGATAATAACGGTAATATCGTTAATAACGATAATAACTATATTAAAGATAATAAAGATTATAACCATAATAACTGTATTAACCATAATAACGATAATAACGTTTATAACGATAACGAAGACAATGATTATAAAGATAGTAACGATAATAATGATTATACCGGTAATAATGATATCAAAGATAATAACGATAATCACGATAATTACGAAAGTATCGATAGAAACGATTATAACGATATTAACGATTATAACGATTATAACGAAAACAACGAAAATAACGATAATAACTATAATAACTATAATAACTTTAAGAACGATAACTATAATAACGATTATAAAAGTAATAACGATAATAACGATAATCACGATAATAATAATGATTATAACGATAATGACGATAATAACTATTAGAACTGTAATAACGGTAAAAAAGATAATAAAGTTCATAACGATAGTTTCGACAATAAAGATAATAACGATAATAACGATGATAATTATAATAATGTTAATAACTATAATAACGATTGTAACGATTATAGCGATATTAAAATTCATAACATTAATAACGTTAATAACGTTAATGACGATAATAATAATAATAATAACGACAAAAACATTTATAACGGTAATAACGATAATGACGATAATAACAATATAAATACAATAACAGTAATAACGATAATAATCTAAAAAATAATAATAATATCGATAATGACGTTAATAACGATACTAACTGTAATAACGATAATAACGATAATAACGATTATAAGAATAACAACGTTAATAAAGTTAATAACAATAATAACGATAATAAAGATTATAACGATAATAATAATAATATTAACGATAATGACGATAATAACTGTAATAACGATAATAATGATGATGACGATTATAACGAAAATAATAATAATAGTAGCGATAATAACGATTATAACTGTAATAACCGTAATAACGATAATGACGATTATAATGGTAATGACGATGGTTACAATAATAACGATAATAACGATAATGAAGGTAATAGCATTAATTACGTTATTAACGATAATAACGATAACTATAATACTAAAACGATAATAACGAAAATAACGTTCATAACGATAATAATGATAATAACGATAATAACGATAATAACGATAATAACTTTTATAACGTTAATAAAGATAATAAATTTAATAACACTAATATCTATAATAACGACAAGACCGATTATAACGATAATTACTATATTAACGACAATTGCGATTATAACAATAATAAAAAAGTTAATACGAATATAACAATATTATATATAATATCGATAATAACGATATTCATGGTAATTACTATATTAATAATAATAACGGCAATTATAATACTAATAAAGATAATAACAATAATGACGGTAAAAACTATAATAATGACAATAACGATAATAACGATAATAACAATTATTATGAAAATAATGATAATAACTATTATAACGATGATAACGATAATAAAGTTACGAAAAATAATAACAATAATATCGATAATGAAAACAATAACGATAATAACGGTTATAACGCAAAGAACGTATATAAAGTTAGTAACACTAATATCTGTAATAACGACAATAACGATTATAAGGAAAATTACGATAATAATGGCTACAGCGATAATAACAATATTAATAACGACAAAAACGAAAATAAGATTTGAAAAGATAATATCGATAATAACGATAATAACTACAATAACGGTAATAACGATAATAACGGAATTAACGATAATAACGATACTAACGTTAATTACGAGAATAACGATAATAAAGATATTAACGATAATTACGTTAATAACGATAATAACGATTATAATGCTAATAAGCAAACGATAATAAAGATAACTATGAGGATAATAACGGTAATAACGGTAATAACATTTATAACGGTAATAACGATAACGATAATATTGGTTTTAGCGGTAAAAACGGTAACACAATAAAGACAATAATAACGATAATAACGACATAAACAATAATAACGACATTAAAGATAATAACGATAATAACTATAATAACTGTAAAGATAATAACGATTATAACTGTAATAACGATATTAACGGTAATAACGATAATAACGCTTATAACGATACTAATAATAATAATAATGAAAATAACGAAAATAACGATAATAACGATAATAATGAAAATACCGGTATTAATGACAATAATGATAATAACAATAATAAAGATAATATCTGTAACGATAATAATGATTATAACAATAATAACGGAATTAACGGTAATAAAGATAATAACGATTAAATCATTTCATCTTATTTTAACGATATTAACGATAATAACGTTTATAATGATAAAGATAACAACGATTATACCAGAAATAACAATAACAAAGAAAATAATGATTATAATGAAAATAACGGTAATAACGATAATAAATTTAATATCGTTTATGACGATGATAATGTTAACGACGGTAATATTGATAATAAGGTTAACGATAATAATGATAGCGATAATAACGGTAATAATGATTATTATAAAAAAAATAACGATATTAAAGTTAACAAGGAAATTAACGATAATAACGATAATGATGATAATAACGTTTATAACGATATTAACGGTAAGAAAAATAATAACGATAATACCAATAACAAGGATATTAACAGTAATTACGGTAATAACGATAATAATGATAATAACAATAATAACGAGAATAACGATAATAATGTTAATAATAACGATAACGATTATAACGGAAAAAACGGTAATAACGATTATCACGATAATAACGTTAATAATAATAATAAGACCGAAAATAATTTTAGTAATAATGATGATATTTATAACAACGATAATAACGGTGATGAAGATAATTACTATTATAACGATAATAACGATAATAAGGATAATAATTATAATAATAACGGTAATAACGATTATAACGATAATAACTATAATAAAGATAATAACGATAATTATGATAAATACTATTATAACGATAATATCGTTAATGACGATAATAAATGTAATAACGATAATAACGAAAAATCGGTAATAATGATATTAATAACGATAATAAAGATAATATCGATAATGACGATAATGACGATAATAGCGATAATAACAGTAATAATGAGAATAACTTTAATAACGATAAAATCGATAATATCCACAATGATAATAATAATTACGGTAATAACGATAATAAAGATAAGAACGATAATAATAATAATAATGACGATAATAATGACAATAACTGTAATATAGATACTACCGATAATAACGATAATAACGGTAATAACGATGCTAACTAAAATAATGGTAATAACCACAATGATAATTATAATAACGATAATAACGATAGTAACGATTATTTCGATAGTAACTATAATAACGATTATAACGGAAATGACGATAACAACAATATAAACTATAATAGACATAATAATGATAATAACGAATATAACCATAGTAACGATAATAATAGTAATAATAACGATAATAACGATAATCACGATAATATCGATAAAAACGGTAATATTAATAATAATAACGATAATAATGATAATTAAGGTAATAAGGTTAATAACGATAAAATCAATAAAAACGACACTAAAGATAACAACGATAATAACAATAATAATGACGACAATAACGAAAATAACCGTAATGTAGAAAATAACGACAATAACGATAATGACGATAATAACGATAGTAACGATAAAAACAACAATAATAATAAAGATAATAAGGATAAAAACAAAAATAAAGATAAAAACGATAATAATAATGCTAACAACGATAATAAAGATTATAACGGAATATATTGTAATAAATATAATAACGATAATTACGATAATAAAGATAATACTAAATATAATAACAATAAATAATAATAAAAAATAATATATTTAATAATTATAATTACGAAAATCTTTACTAACGATTATAACAATAACAACGATTATAACCATAATAACGATAATGAATATAATAAAGATTAAAACGATAGTAACATTAATATAGATAATAACGATAAAAATGAAAAAAACAATAAAAAAGAGAATAAGGATAATAACTTTAACAGCATTAATAACGACAATAACGGTATTAACAGCGACAACGATAATAACAATAATTACGATAATAATAGTAATAATAACTACAATAACTAAAATTGTAACGTTAATTTCTATAATAAACATAATAACGATAATAACTATAGTAATGTTTATAACGATAATGATAATAACGATTATAACGTTAGTAAAGAATATAACGAAAATAAGGATTAAAGTGATAATAACGATAATAACTATAATAACGATTATAAAGATAATAACGATAATAACCATAATAACGATAATAATAATAATAATAATAACGATGAAGACTATTATAACATTAATAACTGTAATAACGACAATAAAGTAAATGCCGATATTAGCGATAATAACGTTAATAATTATAACAACGATTAATATGATAATAACGATAATAACGATAATAAACATAATAACAATAATAGCGAAAATAATAAAAATAATAATAATAATAGTAAAATTAATAATAATAAAATAAATAACAATAACGAATTCAAAGACAATAACGATAATATTCATTATAACGATAATATTAATAATAATAACGATAATAGCGATAATTACTGAAATAACGATAATAACGATAATACAGATAAAAACGATAATAGCGATTATAACGGTAATTACGATAATAACGATAATAACGATAAAAAAGATACTAACCATAATAATAATAATAATAACGAATATAACGATTATAACGAAAATGACGATAATAATGATAATGACGATTACAACAATAATAATAATAATAGCGATCATAACAGTTATAACTGTAATAACGATAATAGCGATAATAACGATAATAACGATAATGATGATAATAACCATATTATAGAAAATAACGATAATAACGTTAAAACTATATTAAAAATAATAATAACGATAACAACGATAATAACGATAATAACGATAATAATAGTAACGATAAGTATAATAAAGATAATGAGGAGAATAGCGATAAAAACGATAATTATAATGACCATAATTACGATAATAACAATAATAATGGTTAGAACGATAATAACGGTTTTTGCAAAAATAACGATAATAACGATTAAAACGATAATAACTTTAATAATATAATAATAATATTAATAACGACAGTAACGATATTAACGATAATAAAGTTAATGAAGATAATAACGGCAATGTTAATAACAGTAACGATAATAACGACAATAATGATAATAATGATAATAACGTAAATAACGGCAATTACGGTAATATCTAAAATAACGATAACGATGAGAACAATAAAAAGGATAATAACGATAATAAGGATTAGAAAGCTAATAACGATTCTAATATTATAATAATAACGATAATAACGATAATAACGATAACTATAATAACGATAACGATAAAATGATAATAAAGGTAATAACGATAATTTCTATAATAACAATAATAATAATAATGATAATAACGATAATAACGGTAAAACGAGAAAACCGATAAGGTCGATAATAACGATAACAAAGTTAATAACGATATTAACGATAATAACGATAATAACAAGAAAAACGATAATAATAATAATAATTACTATAGTAACGCAGATTATGTAAATAAGAATAATAACGATAATAACGTTTATAATATTAAAAACAACGATAATAAGGTTAATAAAGTTAATAACGAAAATAACGGTAATTACTAGGATAACGATAA
The DNA here is from genome assembly GCF_912470025.1 of Vespa velutina. Lineage (NCBI taxonomy): Eukaryota > Metazoa > Arthropoda > Insecta > Hymenoptera > Vespidae > Vespa > Vespa velutina. Next base: position 5,559,632 of record NC_062199.1, on the reverse strand, counting down.
TAACGTTAATAATAATAATAATTACGATAATAACAAAAATAAATGTAATAAGGATAATAACGATAGTAACAACCATAACGATAATGACGATAATAACGATACTATCTATAATAACCGTAATAACGAATATAAAGGTGATAACGATTATAACCATATCAATAATTATAATAATCTTAATTTCGATAAAAGGATAAATACAGTAATTACGTTAATAACGATAATAACGTTAACAATAATAATAATAATAATAATAATAACAAAGAGTATTACGATAATAACGGTAGTAACATTAATAACTATGATAACGAAAACGATAATAACGATAATAACGATCATAAATACAATAACGATAATAACGATAATAACGAAAATAACGATAATGACGATAATAATGTTAATAACGTTAATATCGTTTATAATAATAATAATAACGATAATAAAGAAAGAACGATAACAAAGATAATAACAATAATACCGATAATAACGAAAATAACGATAAATTTAATAATAATAAAGATAATAACGGTAATAACGATACTTACGGTTATAACGATAATAAGTGTTATAACAATATTAACAATAACGATAATAATGACTATATCTATAGTAAAGATAATAACGATAATATCTATAGTAACGATGATAATAATAATAATAATAACGATAATAACAGTAAAACGATAAAAACGATAATAAAGATAATAACGGTGATAACAATATTATCGTTATTAGCGATTATAAGAATTATTAAGATTATAACAATAATAGCAATGTAAGCTATAAAAACTATTTTAACGTAAAAAAACGATGTTAACGTTAATAAAGAAAATAATGTTAATAACGGTTATAATAGAAATAATAACAATAATAACATTAATAACGATAATAACGAGAATTACGATACTAACGATAACTATAATAACGACTACATCGAAAATAACGATTATAACTATAATAGCGATAATAACGAATATAATGATAATAACGATAGTAACGATAATATCTGGTATAATAATAGTAATAACAATAATGGCGACAATAACGACAATAACGATAAATACAATAACGATAACGATAATAACGATGTTAAATATGATAATAATAATAATTACTGTAATAACGAATATAACGATGAAAACGATACTAAAGGTAATAACGATAATAATATTAATAATAACGATAATAACGTCAGTAACATTAATAACGGTAATAAAGATAATATCGATAACGCTAATAAAGATAATAACGATAATTACGAAAATAAAGATATTAAGTATAATAACGATTATAACATTAATAACGATAACGATTTTAAATATTATAATGATTATAAGGATAATAACCATAAGAACGAAAATAAAGTTTAAAACGGTAGTAACGATAAAAACGGTAATAACGATAATGATGATAACAATGATTGTATCGGTAATAACAGTAATAACGATAAGGCGATAAGAACGATAATAACGATAATAACGATAATACTACTAATAATAATGATAAGAACGATTATCAAGATAATAATAATAATAACGATAATAACGTCAATAAAGTTAATAACGACAATAATAATAATAATAGCGATGATAGAGATAAAAACGTTAAAAACGATATAAACGATAAAAACGATAATATCGCTGACGTCTATAACGGTAATAACGGAATCCAAGATTGAAAGGAAAATAAAGGTAATAGCTATAATAACGACAATACCGTTAATAACACTGATGACGATTTTAACAGTAATATCTATATAAACGATAAAAACGTTTATAACGTTAACGATAACAAAGATTATGATGACAGTTACGGTAACAATAATAATAACGGTAACAATAATAATGATTATACCGGTAATAACGGTAATAACATTAATAACGATAAAAACGATAATAATGATGATAACTACATTAACAATAATAACTAGATTAACGATAAATCGATAATAACGTGTATAACGATAACAATAACAACGATTATAACGGTAGTAACGCTGATAACGATAATAACGATAATCATAATAACGATAAAACCAGTAATGACGATAATAAAGTTAATAACGTTATAACGATAACGATAACAACGATTATATCTATAGTAACAAAAATAACGATAATAACGATAACGATAATAACGATAATAACGTTAATAACTTTAAAAACGATAATAATAATGATAATAATGATAATAACGATAATAACTTTGCTAACGATAATAACGATAATAACGACTTTAACGATAATAATAGTAATGGTAACGATAATATTGATAATAAATGTAATATCGATTATAAGGATAATAACGATAATAACAAAATAACTGCAGTAACAAAAATAACGAAAAAGACGATAATAACCGTAATAATAATAAAAATAACAACAATAACTATAATGACGATAATAACGATAAAAAACATAATAATAATAATATTAACGATGATAACGATAATAAAGGTAATAACGATAATAACGATAATAACGATAATAACTTTAGTAACGGTTAAAAAGATAATAATAATAAAGATAATAACTACAATAACGGACATAACGAGAAAAGCTACAACAAAAAAACTAATAACGATAATAAGGATTATGACGGTAATAACGATAATAAGTTAATAACGGAAATAATGGTAACAACGATTATAACAATATCAATAATAAAGAAATCGTAATAACGTCAAAAGGATAATAACGGAAGTAATAATAATAATCAAAAGGATAATAACTATTACAACGATAGAAACGACAATAACGATAATAACGATAATTACGATAATGACGATAATAACGATAATAACGATAATAACGTTAATGACGATAATAATAATAATAATAATAACGGTAATGACGGTAAAACGATAAATGCGATAATAACGATAATAACGATAATAATTATAATAATGGTGATAACGATAAAAACGACAATAAGGATAATGACCGTTATAACGATTATAACGATAATAATAATATAAATAAAGATAATAACAGTAATAACGATAATAACGATAAAGTTAATATCGAGAATAACGATAATAAGGATAATAAAGGTATTAACGTTAAAAACGATAGTATGGATAATAACGATACTAAAGATAATAATGATAAATATGATAACGATTATTACCGTAATAACGGAAATAACGAAAATAATGATAATAATAATGATAACGATAATAACGGTAAATCGATTAATACGATAATATCGATAATAACGATAACTATAACATCAATAACGATAATAACGATAATACTGATAATAGCTATAATAATTATTAATAGTGATAATAATGGAAAAAAAATAATAACGATAATGATAATAATAATAGTAATAATAAGGATAATAACGATAATAGCTGCATTAAAGATAATAACGATAGCGATTATAACGATAATAACATTAATAAGGATTATAACGGAATAAACGATAATAGCAGCAATAAAGATTATAACGATAGCGATTATAACGATAATAACATTAATAAGGATTATAACGGAATAAAGGATAATAACGATAAAAAGATAATAACGAGAGTAACGATAATAATAATAATAATAACGATAATAACGTATATAAGGACAATAACGATAATAATTATTATAACGGAGTTATGATAATAAAGATAATAACGATAATAACGACAATAAATATAATAAAGATAATAACTATATTAAACATAATAACGATAATAACGTTAATGACGAAAACAAAAACAATGATTATAACGCTAGTAACGATAATACCGAAAGTAACGATTATAAAGATAATAAAGGAAATAACTGTAATAGCGATAATAAAGATAATAACGATAACAACGATTCTAATGATTATAACAGTAATAGTGAAAATAACGTTAATATGGATAATAATTATAAAGATTATTACAATTTTAAAGGTAGTAACGATAAAAAAGTTATTAAAGATAACGATAATAAGGATGAAAAGGATAATGACGATAAAAACGATGTTAAATATAATAATAATAATAATAGTGATAATAACGATAATAACCGTAATAAAGATAATAGCGATAATAACAATAATAACTATAATAACTATTTTAACAGTAATAACTATATGAACAATAATAACGGTAATAACGTTTTTAATGACAACGATATCAAAGATTATAACAGTAGTAACAATGATAACAGTAATAACGGAAATATAGATAATAACGATTATAAAGATAATAACGATTAAAACAATGTTATCGATAATGACGAAAATAACGATAAAAATGATAATAACGATAAAAACGATAATAACGATTCTAAAAATAATAATAACGATAATAACGTTTATTACGATTCTAATAATAATAATAACGATAATAACGATAATAATGATATTAACGACAATACCGATAATAACGATAACTTTAATAACGATAATAAAGGTAATAACGATAATATCTATATTAAGGATAATAATAATCATAATATTAACGATAATAACGGTAAAACGATAAATACGATAATAACGACAATAACGATAACAACGTTAATAACGATATTAATTATAATGAAGATAATAACTATAATAACAATAATTACTCTAATAACAGTAAAAACGGTAATAACGATAATCATGATAAAATCTTAATAATAGAAATAATATCGATAATAGAGATAATAATAGCGATAAAAAATATAATAACGATATTAACGAACATAACGATAATTACTATTACAGCGATAATTGCGATAATAAGGATAATAACGATAATAGCGACAATATGGAGAATGACGATAATAATAATAATGATAACAGTAGTAAAGATAATAGAGTTTATAACGATAATAACGATACTAATGATTATAACGGTAATGAATGTTATAGCGGTAATAACGATAAGGATAAAAAGGTTCATATTGGTAGTAAGTGTAATTCAGATAATAAGGATAATAACGAAAATAAAGGTTATAACAATAATAACTTTGTTAACGATAATAACGATTATAACGATAATAATGTAAATCGAAATTAACGATTATAACGATAATAACGATAAATCGAAATAAACGATTATAACTATAATAACGATAATAACTATAATAACGATAATAGCGTTAATAACGGGAATAACGTTTATTATAGTAAAAGTAACGTAATAATGATAATAACGATAATAACGACACTGGTAATAATAATACTGATAATAACGATAATAACGATAATAAAGATAATAACGAAAATAGCGATAATATCGATAACAACGATAATAACTGTTTTGACAATTATAATGATCATGAAAAAAATAGTAACGACAACGTAAAAGACGTTAATAACCATTATAAACATACTAACGATTATAACGATAATAACAATAATAACGAAAATAACGATAATAACGATAATAACGATTATAAGGTTAACTATATATACGATAACGATATTAAAGATTATAACGTTAATAACGATAATAACGGTTAAAACGATAATAACGAAAATAACAATAATGACGATACTAAATATAATAATGACGATAATAACCATATTATCGACAATAACGATAATAACGATTAAAGGATTATAACGGTAAAGCGAAACTAACGTTGATAACGACATTAATGGAAATAACAATAATAGTAATAATAATAACTATTAACATAATTCGATAATAACTGTAATAACGCTAATTACGCTATTAAAGATAACACGGATAAAACGATTATAACGATTATAACTGTAATAACGTAAATATCGGTAATAACGATAATAACGATATTAAAGATAATAACGATAATAACATTAAAACTATAATAAAGATAATAAGGATAATATCGATACTAATTAATATAACGATAATAATGATAATAATAACGTCAATTACGTTAATAATGGTAATAATAATAATAATAACGATAATAATAATAATAATAACAATAATAATCATAATCACGATAACAACAATAATAACGGTTATAACGATAATAGTGATAATAACGTTAATAATAATAACAATAACGATAATAAATATAATAACGGTGAAAAATGTAATATGGTAATTACAAATAATAAAGATAAGAAGGATAACAATTATAAAGATAATAACGATTATAACGGTAATAACGATAAAAACGATATTAACGATACTAATAATAAAAATACCGATAATAACGGTAATAAAGGTAATGACAATAACGATAATAACGATAATTACGATGATAATGTTAATAACGACAAGAAGGTTTATAACAATAATAATGACAATAACGGTAATATCGGTAATAACCATAATACTGATGATAACTTTAATAACGATAATAATAATAATAATAATAATGATAATAACGACAATAACGATAAGAACTGTAATAACGTTAATAAAGATAATAACGACAATAAATTTTGTAATAATAATACCGATAATATTGATATTTACGATAATAATAATAGTAATAAAGATAATAACCGTGATAATGATAATAACGATAACGGTAATGACGATTAAAAGGTTAGTAAGTATATAGACGGTAATCACGATACTAATAATAATTATACGATAATAACAACAATGGCTATAATAAAAATAATAACAATAATAACGAAAATAACGACATTAGCGATAATAACGATAATAACGTTAATATCGAGAATAATAATAATAACGATAAAAAAGGTAATAACGGTAATAACGGTAATAACGATAATAAAGATAATAACTGTTATAACGGTATCACCGATAAAGACGATAATAATTATATTAATAATAATAATAACAATGATAAAGTAATAAACGTTAATATCGATAATAGCAATAATAACTATAATAGAGGTAAAAGCGATAATAAAGATAAAAAATATAATAACGACAATAACGGAAATAACGATAATAAAGATAATAACGAGAACAACGATAATAACGATAATAACGATAGTAATTACGGTAAAAAATATAATAACGACAATAACGATAAAAACTACTAGAACATTAATAACAAATATAACGACAATATCTGTAATAAAAGTAATAATGATTCTAACAATAATAACGATAATAATAGTAATAACAACGAAACTAAATACTGTAAAAATTATAATATCTAGAAAAACGATAATAGCGATAATAACGATAATAACGATAATAATTGCAGGAACGGTAACAACGGTGATAGAAATTAACGATAATATCGATATAACGGTAATAACGATAATAACGATAATAACGATAAAAACGTGAAAAGCGATAATAACGATAATAAGTACAATAACGATAATAACGATAATAACGATTATAGCGGTAATAACGATAAAGACAATAACGATTCTAATAATAAAAGTAACGATATTAACGGTAATAACGAAATTGACAATAATAACGATAATAACAATAATATCGGTAATAACGATAATCACGATTATAACAATAATAACGGGTGTAACGACAAAACTATTATAATAATAAGTATAACAACCATAATAACGGAAATAACGATAAAAACGGTAATAATAATACAAATAATGATAATAACGATTATAACGGAAATAATTCTAATAACGGTAATTACGAAAATAATGATAATAATGATTATAACGTTAATAATAATAATAAAAACGTCAATGACGACAATAACGTTAATAACAATATTAATTGTAATAACGCCAATAATGTTATTTAGGGTAACAACGATAATAACGATAATAATAATAATAACTATAATAACGGTAATATCGATAATAACGATAATAACGATAATTACAATAATTTCCGAAATAAGGATAATAACGATGATAATTATAATAACGAATATAACGTTAATGAAGACAATAATGTTAATAACAATAATAACGTTTAAAACCACAATAATAATATTAATATCGATAATAACGATTATAACGGTAATAACGATAATGATGATAATAAAAGTAATAACGATAATAACGATTATAACGTTAAAAACGATAATAAAATTATTAGTATGGATATTAACCAAATATCGCTAATAACGTTAAAAATGTTAATAATAATAATAATAATGATAATTACGATAATAACGGAAATAACGATAATAGTGGTAATAACTATAATGACGATAGTACCGAAATAGCGGTAATAAAGATAATAAACAAAACAACGATAATACCGATAATAACCATGATATTTATAACAATAACGTTAATAACCATTATACGGATAACAACGGTAGTTACGATAAGAAAGATGGTAATGATAATGACGATAATCACGATAATACCGATAATAACGATAGTAACGATAAAAACGATAATTACAATAAATATAATAAAGATAATAACAGAAATAATGATAAAAACGACAATAATAATACAAATAATGATAATAACGATTATAACGAAAATATTTCTAATAACGATAATAAAGATAATGACCATAATAATAATAATAATAAAGATAATAACGATAATAAGTATAATAGCGATAATTACTATAATTACGATAATATTAATAATAATAATGATTATAACGATAATAACAATAATAACGATAATAACTGTAATTACGTTAATAACGATAACAATTACGATAACAACGATAATAACAGTAATAACGATAATCAATGTAATTATAATAAGGATTTTAATAACGATAATATCTATAATATACGTTAATAACGTAAAAATGATAATAACTATAATAACGATAATAACAATAATGTCGATATTAACGATGATAACTATAACAACGAAAACATCAATAATAAAGATTGTAACGATAATAACGATAATAACGATAATAAATATGTTAAAAATAATAAAGTTCATAATGATTAAACGATAATAGTAATAATAATAACGTTAATGGCAATAATAACGGTAATAAGTTTAAAATGGTAATTAAGCTAATAACGATAACATCTATAATAACAATAATTACCACAATAATAATAATAATAAATATATTAACGTTTATAATAATAATAATAAGGATAATATCGATAATAGCGGTAATAACGATATTAACGTTAATAACGATTCTAACGATAATAATAATAATAATAACAATAATAACGATAGTAACGGTTATTTCGATAATAACGATAATAACGATCATAACGGAAACGAAGAAAGCAACAATACAAAATATAATAGACATAACAATGATAATAACGAATATAACGATAATAACGATAATCACGAAATTATCGATAAAAACGGTAATAATAATAATAATAACGATAATAAAGATAATTAAGGTAATGCAGTTAATAACGATAAAATCGATAAAAACGACACTAAAGAGAATAACGATAATAATAATAATAATGACGATAATAACGAAAATAATCGCAATAGAGATAATAACGACAATAACGATAATGACGATAATAACGATAACGATAACAACGATTATTCCGGCAATATCGATAATAACGTTAATAACGATAATAACGATAAGAACTAAGATATCGATAATGACAATAAGAATATTAATAATAACGCTAATTTCGATAATAAACATAAATACGATAATAATAACAATATTAAGGTTAATAGCGATACTAACGATAACAAAGATATTAACGATTATAAAGATAATAATAATTATATTAACGATAATAACGATATTAACGACAATAAAGATAATAACGATATTAATGGAAATAACTATAATTATAATAATAATTACGATAATAACGATAATAATGTCAATAAAGTTAATAATGACAATAATAATAATAATAATAAAGATGATAAATGTAAAAACGAAAAAAACGATATAAACGATAATAAAGTTTATAACGATGACGATTATAACGGTAGTAACGGAATCAAAGATTAAAAGGAAAATAACGGTAATAGCTATAATAACGATAATTACTAAAATAACGCTAATGACGATTTTAACAATAATATCTATATTAACGATAATAAAGATATTAAAGATTAAAACATTGACTATAACAATGATTGCAATGAATGTCACGATAATAACGATAATAACGATAACAATAATAAAGATTATTATCGGTAATAACGATAATAACGTGAATAACGATAATAACGAAAAGAACAATGATAACGATAATAACGGAAATAATAATAATAATAACGATAATATCGATAATAACGATAATAATGATAATAACGATAATAACAATTTTAACAATAATAACTATATTAACAATAATAACGGTAATAACGTTTATAACGGCAACGATATCAACAATTATAACGGTAGTAACGATGATAACGATAGTAACGGAAATATCGATAATAACGATTATAAAGATAATAACGATTATAACAATAATAACGTTTATAACGTAACTAAAGATGATAACGATATTAATGGTAATAACGATAATAATAATAATAATGACGATAGTAAAGGTAATAACGATAATAACTGAAATAACGGTAGTAACGACAATAATGTTAATAACGGTTAAAATAATAGTAATAATGATAATAACGAAAAGGACGAAAATATCGAAAACTTTAGTAACGATAACGTAAAAAACATTAATAACCATTATAAACATAATAACGACTATAACGATAATAACAATAAAAACGAAAATAACGATAATAACGATAATAACGGTAGTAATGTTAATAACGGTTTTAATAATAATAATAACGATAATAACGATAATAACGATTATATGGTTAACTATTATTACGATAACGATATTAACGATTATAACGTTAATAACGATTATAACGATAATAACGATACCAAATATAATAATGACGATAATTACCATAATATCGACAATAACGACAATAACGATTATACGATTATAACGGTAAAGCGAAACTAACGATGATAAGGACATTAATGGAAATTACAATAATAGTAATAATAATAACTATTAACATAATTCGATAATAACTGTAATAACGCTAATTACGCTATTAAAGATAATACGGATAATAACGATTATAACGATCATAACTGTAATAACGTAAATATCGGAAATAACGATAATAACGATCATAACTGTAATAACGTAAATATCGGAAATAACGATAATAACGATATTAAAGATAATAACGATAATAACAATAAAACTATAATAAAGATAATAAGGATAATATCGATACTAATGAATATAAAGATAATAATGATAATAACATCGTCAATTACGTTAATAATGGTAATAAGGATAATAACGGTAATAACGAGAATAACGAAAATAATAATAATAATAACGATAATACCGATAATAACGGTCATAACGATAATAACGATAATAAATATAAAAGAATAATAACGATAATAAGGATTATAACGATAATAATAATAATAATAACGTTAATAATTATAATAACGATAATAATGAAAATAATCGCAATAATAATAATAATATCTATAGTAGAGTCAGTAACGATTATAACGATAAGAAGAGAAAAACGATAGTAATAACAATTATAACAATAATAACGATAATAACTTTAATATCTTTAATAACGATAATAACGATATTAAAGGTAATAACGTTAATAACGATAATAAAGATAATAACGATAATAACCATAATAATGATTATAAACTTTACGACAATAATAACAATAATAACCTGAATTACGATAATAAAGGTAGTAGCGATTATAACGGTAATAATGATAATACAGGTAATTACGGTAACAACGACAATAATGATAATAATAATACTAACGATAATAACGGTAATATTGTTAATAGCGATAATAACGATAATGAAAATAATAACGATAATAACGATTATAAAGGAAATAACGATCATAAAGATACTTACAATGATAACTATAATAACGACAATAATAATAAGAACGATCATTACGATAATAACGACAATGACGGAAACAATAATAATAATAACGATAATAGCCATGACAATAATAATGAAAACGTTAATAACGATAATAACGATAATAACAATAATAACCATAATAATAATAATAACTATAGTAACGATAGTAATGATAATTACGATAATGACGTTAATTACGATGGTAACGATAATAACAATAATAATAATAATAGTAACGATAATAACGATAATGAAGGTAATAACGAAAAGGACGATTATGACGGTCATATCGTTAATAATGATAATAACGAAAATAACGGCAATAACGGAGATAAGTATAATAACATTAATAATAATAATAATTACAATAATAGCAATAACAAATGTAATAAGGATAATAACGATAATATCGATCATAACGATAAATACGATAAAAACTTTAATAACGATAATAATGATATTTACGATAATAACGATGATAACGATATATACCCTAATTCCGATAATAATGATAATAACGATAATGACAATTATAACGATAATAATAATAATAATGTTAATGTCGATAATAAGGATAATAACAATAATAATAACGATAATAACGCTAATGACGATGATATTGATGTAAATGATAATAATAATAATAATGACAATATTAAAAATAATAACGATATCGTATTTAATAACTACAAAAATGATAATAACAATAATAATAATGATAATAACGTTAACAACGATAATAAATAAAATGACGTTAATAAATATAATAAAGGTAATTACGGTAATATCGAGAAAAACTATAATAAGGATAATTGCCACAATAATTGTAATAATATCGATAATAACGATAATAACGATTATAATGATAATAACGATAAAATCGATAATAATATTAATAATAAAAATAATATCGATAGTAACGATAATAACAACAATAACGATTATAACGATAATGACGATAATAAAGATGCTAACAATATTAAATTTAACAACGATAATGACGGTAATAACGGTAGTAATGATAAAATCGAAAATAATAATAAATATAATTACGATAGTAACTGCAATAACTATAAAAACGTTAATAAAGTTAATAACTATAATAACGATAATATCAATAATATCCACTAAAATAATAATAATAACTATATTAACAATAATAAAGATTATAAAGGTAATAATATTAATAATGACCATAATAAGGATAATTACAGTATTATGGATAATAACGAAAATGACGATAATAACGACAATAACTGCAGCAACGGTAATAACAGTGATAGAAATAAACTTTAATTTCGATTATAACGGTAATAACGAAAATAACGATAATAACGATAAAAACGTGAGAAAAGATAATAACGATAATAAGTACAATAACGATAATAACGAAAATAACGGCAATAACGATAATAACGATAATAACGGTAATAACTATTATAATGATAATATCTGTAACAACGGTAACAACGGTGATAGAGTTCTACGATAAAAACCAGAATAACGATAATATTGATAATAAATATAATAACGGTAAATATAATAATAATATCAATAATAGTTATAATAGCGATATTAACGTTAATAACGATAAAAACAAAAAAACAATAATAACGATAATAACGAAAATATCGATAATAACGTTAATAACTATAATAATGATAAAAACGATATTAACGATAATAACGATAATAACTGTAATAACGTTGATAACGATAATAACGATATTAATGATAATAACAATAGTAATAATAATAACAATTATAACAAAAATAATAACGATAATAATGATACTAATCGTAATAACGATAACGACGATAAGACGATAAGAATGGTAATAATGATAATAACGACAATGAAGATAATAACGATAATAACTATAATTAGGATAACGATAATAACGATTATATCGGTAATAACGATAATAACGATAATAACGATAATAACGATAATAACGATAATAACGGTAACAATAATTATAAAAACAATAATAACGATAATAAGGGTCATAACGAAAATAACGACAATTACGATAATAACGATAATAATGTTAATAACGATAATAATAATTATAATATCGATAATAACAATAATAACGATAGAAATTGTAATAATTGTAATACCGGTAATAGCGATAATAACGATAATAATAATTATAATAAAAACTATAATAACTACAATAACGATAATAAGGATAATAACTATAACAAAGGTAATATTGATAATAACGATAAGAAAAATAATAGCGATAAAAATGATAATAACGGTAATAGTAATAATATTAGTAATAATAAGAATAATAATATTGATAATGACAATAATAATTATGATAATGATAATACCACTACTAACGATAACAATAAGATTATTAATGATAATAACCTTAATAACGATAAAAATGTTAAGAACGATTATTACAATAATGCTTATAACGATAATAAAGTTAATAACGATAATAACGATAATTTCGATAATAACGATAAAGCCGATTATAACGACAGTAACGAAAATAAGGACAATAACGAATTCTAAGACAATAACGACAAAAACGATAATAACGATAATAGTCATACAAATGAAAATATCGATAATAGTAACAATAAATACATTAATAATAATAATAATAATATTAATAATAATAATACTAACGATAATTAGGATTATAACGATAAAAATTCTAATAACGATAATAATAATAATAATAACGATAATAACCATAATAACGACAACAACAGTAATAACGATTTCAACGATTATATCGATTTAATGATAATAACAATAATGACTTAAATAACAAAATAATGATATTAAAAATACTAATGATAATAACGATAATAATAATAATGATACCGATATTCAAGATAATTACGATAAAAACAGTATCATGGAAATTAGGATAAAAAGGTAATAACGATAATAACTATAAAAATAATAACGAATATAACGATAATAACGATAAGGAAGGTAACGATTCTAATAACAAAAATAACGATAATAACGGTAATACCGATTATGACAATAATAACGATATTAACGATAATAACGATATTAATAATAATAATCGCGATAATAACGATAATAAATAAAATAACGTTAATTCCGATAATAACTATAAGAATGATACTAACGATAAAAACGATTGTAACAATTATAACGATAATAAAGTTCATAAAATTAATAACGATAATATCGATAATTACGATAATAATAATAATAATAACGACAATAGCATTTATAAGGGTAATAACGATAATGACGATAATAACAATATAAATACAATAACAGTAATAACGATAATAATCTAAAAAATAATAATAATAACGATAATGACGTTAATAACGATATTAACTGTAATAACGATAATAACGATAATAACGATAAAAACGATAATAACGATAATAACGTTAATAACTTTTCTAATAATAATAATAACGATAATAACGATAATAACGATAATAATGATATTAAGGACAAATATCGATAATAACGATAGCTATAATAACGATAATAAATATAATAACAATAACAACAATAATAACGGTAATAATGGTAATAAAGATAATCACGATAATAAAGACTATAATAGTAATAATATCGATAATAAAGATGGTAACAACGATAAAAAGTATAATAACGATAATAACAATAATAACGATAATTACAATTATAGCGATAATATCGATAATAACGATAAAACGACAAAAATAATAATAAAGATAATAACGGTAATAACGATATTATAGATAACAGCGATAGTAACGATAATTAAGGTTATAACAATAACAAGAATTTTGACAAATAATAACTATTCTAACGTAACAAAACGTTGTTAACGATAATAAAGATTATGACGTTCATAACGATAATAATAATAATAATAACTATAATAATGGTAATAACGATACAAACGATACTAAAGATAATAACGATAACGTTAATAACGATAATAACGATAATTACGAAAATAAAGATAACATGGATAATAACGATAATAACAATAATAACGATAATAACGATTATAAAGGTAATAATGATTATAAGGATAATATCGATAAGAACCAAAATAACGATTATAACAATAATAACAATAAAAACGGTAATAACGATAATAACAATAAAAATGATAGTATTGATAATAACGGTAATAACGATAAGACGATAAGAACGATAAAAACGACTATAACGACAATAACGATAATGACGATATAAAATATAATATGGATAACGATAACTACGATCATAACGGTAAAAATGATAATAACGATAATAAAGATATTAACAATAATAATAACGATAATAGCGATGACAACGATAATAACGATAATAAATATAATAACAATAATAACGATAATAGCGATAATTACGATAATAACGGTGATAAAGATAGTAACTGTAACAACGTTAACAACGATTGTAATAATAATAATATCTATAGTAAGGATAATAACGATAATAATATCGGCAATAACGATAATAACGATAATTACGATATTAACGATTGTAAGGATAGTAACGACAATAAAATTAATAACGATAATAACTATACCATGGATAAGGATACAAATGATTAAAACGATAATAACTTCATTAACGATAAAAATGATACTAATAATAATAAAAACGATAATAACCATTATAAAGATAAAAATAATAATAATATCGATAACAACGAAAATAACGATAATAGCGATAATAACGATAATAATAATAATAATAACGATAATAACGTTAAAACGATAAAAACGTTATTTTCGATAATAACGATAACTATAGTTATGATAACGGTAATAACGATTATATCTATAATAATTATAAATAAAGCGATAACACCGGTAATATAAATAAAAATGATAATAACGATAATAATAGTAACAATAACTATAATTACGATAATAACGTAAATAAAGACAATAACGATAATAATTATTATATCGGTAGAAACGATAATAAGGATAATAACGATAGTAATTGTAATATCGATAATAACGATAATAACGATTATAACCATATTAACCAAAGTAACGATAATAACGTGTATAACGATATCAAAAACAATGATTATATCGCTAGTAACGATAATAACGATAATACCGGTATAACGATAAGAACGATAATAACGATAATAACGATAATAACGATAATTAGGATAAAAACGATTCTAAAGATATTAACGATTATAACGATAATAACGAAAACAATGAAAATAATGATAATAATGATGATAACTATCAGAACGATAACTACAATAACGATTATAAAGGTAATATCGATAATAACGATAATAATGAAAACAATAATTACGATTGTAAAGGTAGTAAAGATAATAAAGTTATTAAAGATAACGATAATAACGATAAACAAAATCATAACGATAAAAACGATGATAACTATATTAATAATAATAATAACGATAATAACTATAATAACGTTAATAACGACATTAACAATAATTGATAGATTAACGATAATATCGATAATAACGTTTATAACGATAATCGATTATAACGGAAGTAACGATAATAACGATAATATTTATAGCAATTATAACGGTAGTTATGGTAACATAGATTATAACGTCAATAACGGTAATTGCGATAATAACAATAATAACGACATTAACAGTAATAACTAGATTAACGATAATAACTATAATAACATCTAAAACCATAACGATGACAACGATTATAACGGTAGTATCGATGATAACGATAATAACGATAACGATAATAACGATTATAACCGTAATGATGGTAATAACGTATATAACGATAATAAAGGTAATAACGTTAATAACGGTAATTAACATAACAACGATAATAAATATAATAATAATAATATCAGCGATAATAAAACTAATATGTATGATAACGAAAATAACGATAATAATGATAATAACGGTACTAAGGATAATGACAATAATAACGATAATAACTATTTTAACAATAATAACTATATTATCCATAATAACTATAATGATGTTTATAACGATAATACCAATAATAGCGATAATAATAATAACTAGATTAACGATAATAACTTTAATAACATCTGAAACCATAACGATGACAACGATTATAACGGTAGTATCGATGATAACGATAATATCGTTAATAACGACAATAACGATAACGATAATAACGGTTATAAAGGTAATAATAATAATAACAATAATAATGATGTTAACGATAATAACTATAATATTGGTGATAAAGAAAATAAAGTTATGAACTATAATTACGACAATAAAGATAATAACGGTAATAATGATTACGATAATTACGATTCTAAGGGTAGTAACGATAATGAAAATAATAAAGATTTCGATATTAACGATAAAAAAGAAAATAATGATAATAATGATAATAACGTTAATTTCGTCAATAAAGATAATAACGACAACAGTAATAATAATAACGATAATAGAGACAAAAACGATTATAACGATAAAATAGATAATAACAATAATAACGATACCGATAATAACAATTATTCCGGTAAAATCGGTAATAACGTTAACAACGATAATAACGATAAGAACGAAGATATCGATAATAGCGATAATAATAATAATAATAATAATAATGGTAAACAAGATTATAACCATAATATCGATAATAATAATAATAAAATTAATAACGATACTGACGATAATAACGTTAATAACGATAATATCGATAATAACGATAATATCGATACTAACGATATTAATGATAATAATAATTATTAAAGCCATAATAAAGGACATAACGATAATAACGAAAATAACGATGATAACGATAGTAATGATAATAACGTTAATAATGATTGTAATACTAATATCAATAATAACGATAATAACGATAATAAAAGCGGTAATGAAGAGAATAATGATAATAACGATAATAATAATAACAATAACGATAGTAACGCTAAAACGATGAAATCAATAATATCGATAATAACGATATTATCTCCAATAACGGTAATAACTACAATAACGGATATGACGATATTGACGATAATAACTGTAATAGCAGTATCAACGATAATAACTATAATTACGCCAATAACGATAATAAAGATAATAACGATAATGATGATAATGATAAATACTATTATAACGGTAGTAATGAAAATAATGATAATAATGATAATAACGATAAAAACGATAATAACAATAATAATGATAATAACGATAACTATAATATCGACTATAAAGTTAGTAATGGAAGTAAAGGTAACAACGATATTATTGGAAATAACGATAGAAACGATAATAACGATAATATCGTTAGTAACGAATTAAAGAATAATAATTATATTAACGACAATAACAATAATAACGTTTATAACGATAACGACAATAACGGAAATAACGATAATAACGATACTAACGTTAATTACGAGAATAACGATAATAAAGATAATAACGATAATTACGTTAATAACGATAATAACGATTATAATGCTAATAAGCAAACGATAATAAAGATAACTATGAGGATAATAACGGTAATAACATTTATAAAGGTAATAACGATAACGATAATATTGGTTATAGTGGTAAAAACGATAAGACAATACAGACAATAATAACGATAATAATGACATTAACAATAATAACCACAATAAAGATAATAACGATAATAACTATAATAACTGTAAAGACAATAACGATTATAACTGTAATAACGATATTAACGGTAATAACGATAATAACGCTTATAACGATACTAATAATAATAATAATGAAAATAACGAAAATAACGATAATAACGATAATAATGAAAATACCGGTATTAATGACAATATTGATAATAACAATAATAAAGATAATATCTGTAACGATAATAATGATTATAACAATAATAACGGAATTAACGGTAATAAAGGTAATAACGATTAAATCACTTCATCTGATTTTAACGATATTAACGATAATAACGTTTATAATGATAAAGATAACAACGATTATACCAAAAATAACAATAACAAAGAAAATAATGATTATAATGAAAATAACGGTAATAACGATAATAATGTTAACAACGGTAATATTGATGATAAGGTTAATGATAATAATGACAGCGACAATAACGGTAATAATGATTATTATAAAAAAAAATAACGATATTAAAGTTAACAAGGAAATTAACGATAATAACGATAATGATGATAATAACGTTTATAACGATATTAACGGTAATAAAGATGATAACGATAATACCAATAACAAGGATATTAACAGTAATTACGGTAATAAAGATAATAATGATAATAACAATAATAACGAGAATAACGATAATAATGTTAATAATAATGATAACGATTATAACGGAAAAAACCTTAATAACGATTATCACGGTCATAACGCTAATAATAATAATAAGAACGACAATAATTTTAGTAATAATGATGATATTTATAACAACGATAATAACGGTGATGAGGATAATTACTATTATAACGATAATAACGATAATGACGATAATAATTATAATAATAACGGTAATAACGATTCTAACAATAATAACTATAATAAAGATAATAACGATAATAATGATAAATACGATTATAACGATAATAACGAAAAAACGATATTAATAACGATAATAAAGATAATATCGATAATGACGATAATGACGATAATAGCGATAATAACGGTAATAATGAGAATATCTTTAACAACGATAAAATCGATAATATCCACAATGATAATAATAATAACGATAATAACGATAATAAAGATAAGAACGATAATAATAATAATAATGACGATAATAATGACAATAACTGTAATATAGATACTACCGATAATAACGATAATAACGGTAATATCGATGCTAACTAAAATAATGATAATAACCACAATGATAATTATAATAACGATAATAACGATAGTAACGATTATTTGTATAATAATTATAACAACGATCATAACGGAAATGTCCATAGAAACAATACAAACTATAATAGACATAATAATGATAATAACGAATATAACCATAATAACGATAATAATAGTAATAATAACGATAATAACGATAATCACGATATTATCGATAAAAACGGTAATATTAATAATAATAACGATAATAATGATAATTAAGGTAATAAGGTTAATAACGTAAAAATCAATAATAACGACACTAAAGATAATAACGATAATAATAATAATAATGACGATAATAACGAAAATAACCGTAATAGAGATAATAACAACAATAACGATAATGACGATAATAACGATAGTAACGATAAAAACGACAATAATAATAAAGATAATAAAGATAAAAACAAAAATAAAGATAAAAACGATAATAATAATGCTAATAACGATAATAAAGATTATAACGGAATATATTCTAATAAATATAATAACGATAATTACGATAATAAAGATAATACTAAATATAATAACAATAAATAATAATAAAAAATAATATAATTAATAATTATAATAACGAAAATCTTTACTAACGATTATAACAATAACAACGATTATAACCATAATAACGATAATGAATATAATAACGATTAAAACGACAGTAACATTAATATAGATAATAATGATCAAAACGAAAAAAACAATAACAACGAGAATAACGATAATAACTTTAACAGCATTAATAACAACAATAACGGTAATAACTGTGACAACGATAATAACAATAATTACGATAATAATGGTAATAATATCTAGAATAACAACAATTATAACGATAATAACGATAATAACGATAACAACGATAATAACGATAATAAATATTATAACGATTATTAGGGTAATAACGAAAAGAACGATGATATCGCTAATAACGATAATAATAATAATAATAATAATATCGATAATAGAGATAATAACGATAATAACTATAATAACGGTAAAAAAGAAAATAAATTTAATAACGATATTTACGACAATAAAGATAATAACGATAATAACGATAATGAATATAATAATGTTACAAAAGGTAATAACGATTGTGACGATTATAACGATAATAAAGTTCATAACATTAATAACGATAATAACGATAATAACAGTAATAACGATAATAAAGTTAATAACGGTGATCAGGATAATAATGTTAATAACGATAATAATAATAATAATAACGATTATGTCGATAATAATGATAATAACGAGAGTAGCGATAATAACGGGAATCACGATAATAATAATAATAATAACGATAAGAACGATCAGAGGATAGTAACAATAATATCGATAAAAATGATAATAACGATAATAATAATAATAATAAGTATAATAATAAAAATAACAATAATAAACATAGTAACGATAATAGCAATAATTACGATAAGACGAAATGAACGATAATAACAATAATAATAATAATAAGGACAATAATGATAATAACGACAATAACGATAATTACGATACTAACGAATATAGTATTAATAATAGTAATAATGATAATAATAATAATAAGGATAATGACGATAATAGCGATAATAACCGTACTGAAAATGATAATAACGATAAAAATCATAATAACTATAATAAGGATAATAACGATTATAACGATAATAACGGTAATAACGAAAATAACGGTGATAACGATAATAACGACAATAACGATACTAAAGATTATAAAGATAATATTTATAATAATGACGATTATAACGATAATAAAGGTAATAACAATAATAACGATAAGACGATATATGTGATAATAACGTTTATAACGGTAAGAAGGATATTAAAGATTATAACGATAAGGACGATACTAACAGAAATAGTATTAATAATAGAAATAATAATAATAATAATGACGATAATAACGGTAATCACTATATTAACGATTATGATAATAATAATAACGATAATAAACTTTATAAGGATAATAACTATAATAACGATTATAACGATAATCAAGGTAATAACGAAAATAACGGTAATACCGATAAGAACGATAATAATAACAGTAATACTGATAAAATCGATAATAACGATAATAAATATTACAACATATATAACGATAAAAACGATTATAACGATAATAACGAAAACATCGGAAATAATGACAATAAACGTAATAACGATAATTTCGTAAATATCGATTATATTAATATTAATAACAATAAGAAAGATAATGAAAATAATAAATTTAATTACGTTAATAACGTAATAATAATAATAATATCAATAACGATAATAACGAAAATAACGATAATTAAGATAATTATAATAACGATAACGATAATAACTAATATTACGGTGATAAAGATAATAACGATATTAATAATATTAATAACGATAATAACATGAATATAGATATTAACGATAATAATAATAATAATAATAACGATAATAACGATACTAACCATAATAAAGATAATAACGACAATAATAATAATAATAACGTAATGACGATACTAACGATAATAAAGACAATAAAGATAATAACGACAATATTAATAACAATAACGATAATAACACAACAGCGATAATAACGATAATAACGTAAATAACGGCTATTACTGTAATATCTAAAATAACGATAACGATATGAACAATAAAAGGGATAATAACGATAATAACGATTAGAAAGTTAATAACGATTCTAATATTATAATAATAGCGATAAAAACGTTAATAACGATATTAACGAAAATAACGATAATAACAAGAAAAACGATAATAATAATAATAATAACTCTAGTAATGCAGATTATGTCAATAACAATAATAACGATAATAACGTTTGTAATAATAATAACAACGATAATGAGGTTAATAAAGTTAATAACGAAAATAACGGTAATTACGAGGATAACGATAATAACGTTAATAATAATAATAATTACGATAATGACAAAAATAAATGTAATAAGGATATTAACGATAATAAAAATCATAACGATGACGACGATAATAACGATTATAACCACTTCAATAATAATAATAATCTTAATTACGATAAATGGATAATAAGAGTAATTACGTTAATAACGATAATAAGGTTAATAATAATAATAATAATGATAATGATAATTACGATAATAACGGTAAAAACGATACTAAAGGTAATAACATAAATGTTGTTATTAATAATAATAATTTAAATAACGATAATAACGGTAATAACGTTAATAACTATTAAAACGAAAACGATAATAACGATAATAATTATTATAAATACAATAACGATAATAACGATAAATACGAAAATAAGGTTAATGACGATAATAATGTTAATAACGTTAATAACGTTTATAATAATAATAATAACAATAATAACGAAAGAACGATAATAAAGACAATAACAATAAAATCGATAATAACGAAAATAACGATAACTTTAATAATAATAAAGATAATAACGGTAACAACGATACTTACGATTATAACGATAATAAGTGTCATAACAATATTAACAATAACGATAATAACGATTATATCGGTAGTAACGATAATAACGATAAAAAAGTTTATAAAGATAATTATAATAATATCTATAGTAACGATGATAATAATAATAATAATAACGATAATAACAGTAATACGATAAAAACGATAATAAAGACAATGACGGTAATAACAATATTTACGATAATAGCGATTGTAAGAATAATTAAAGTTATAAAAATAATAACAAAGTAAGCTATAAAAACTATTTTATCGTAAAAAAACGATGTTAACGATAATAAAGATAATAATGTTTATAACGATTATAATATTAATAATAACAATAATAACGATAATAACGATAATAACGGTAACAACGATAATAACGATAATAAATATTATAACGATTATTAAGGTAATAACGAAAAGAACGATGATTACGTTAAAAACGATAATAGTGATAATAACGATAATAACTGTAATAACGGTAAAAAAGAAAATTAATTTAATAACGATATTTACGACAATAAAGATAATAACGATAATAAAGATAATAAATAAAATAATGTTACTAAAGGTAATAACGATTGTGACGATTATAACGATAATAAAGTTCATAACGTTAATAACGATAATAACGATAATAACGATAATAACAGTAATAACAAAAATAAAGTTAATAACGGTGATCAGGATAATAATGTTAATAACGATAATAATAATAATAATAACGATAATGTCGATAATAATGATAATAACGAGAGTAGCGATAATAACGGGAATCACGATAATAATAATAATAATAACGATAAGAACGTTCAAAGGATAGTAACAATAATATCGATAAAAATGATAATAACGATAATAATAATAATAATAATAATAATAATAATAATAATAATAATAAAAATAACAATAATAACCATAGTAACGATAATAGCAATAATTACGATAAGACGAAATGAACGATAGCAACAATAATAATAATAATAAGGACAATAACGATAATAACAACAATAACGATAATTACGATACTAACGAATATAGTATTAATAATAGTAATAATGATAATAATAATAATAAGGATAATGACGATAATAGCAATAATAACTATAATGACGATAATAACGACATTAACAGTTATAACGGTAATAACGATAATAACTATAATAACGAAATTAAGGATAACAACGATTATGATGATAATAATAATAGTAATAACTGTAATAACGATAATAACCATAATAACGTTAATATCGATAAGGACGTTAATAACGATAATATCTATAAAAACGATAATAATGATAGTATCAAATATAACAATAATAACAAAAATAAAGCTACAAAAAATAATAACGATATTAACGGTTATATGAATAATAATAATACGTATAACGATATTAACGATAATAAACGGACTAACGATAATAACGGTAATTACGATGACAACGGTAATGACGATATTAACAATAATAACTGTAATAAAGATAATCACGATAATATCGATAATAACGATAGTAACGATAAAAACGATAATATTAATAAATATAATAACGATAATAACAGAAATAATGATAAAAACGGCAATAATAATACAAATAATGATAATAACGATTATAACGAAAATAATTGTAATAGCGATAATAACGATAATGACCATAATAATAATAATAATAACGATAATATCGATAATAAGTATAATAGCGGTAATTACTATAATCACGATAATATTAATAATAATAATGATTATAACGATATTAATAACGATAATAACGATAATAACTGTAATTACGATAATAACGATAAAAATTACGATAACAACGATAAGAACAGTAATAACGATAATCAATGTAATTACGATAAGGATTTATTAACGATAAAATCTATAATATACGTTAATAACGTAAAAATGATAATAACGATAATAATGATAATAACAATAATGACTATATTAACGATAATAACTATAATAACGATAACATCAATAATAAAGATAGTAACGATAATAACGATAATAAATATGTTAAAAATAATAAAGTTCATAATGATTATAACGATAATAGTAATAATAATAACGTTAACGACAATAATAACGGTAATAAGTTTAATAATGGTAATTACGCTAATAACGATAATGTCTATAATAACAATAATAACCACAATAATAATAATAATAAAGATAATAACGTTTATAATAATAATAATAACGATAATATCGAAAATAGCGGTAATAACGATATTAATGTTAATAACGATTCCGACGAAAATAATGATAATAACAATAATAACGATTATAACTATAATAACAACAATAAAGATAATAACGATAATGAAAATAATAACGATATTAACGGATATAACGTAAAGAACGATAATAAAAGTTATTAACACTAATATCTATAATAAAGACAATTACTATTATAAGGAAAATTACGATAATATGGACTATAGCGATAATAACAATATTAATAACGATAATAACGAAAATAAGATTTGAAAAGATAACATCGGTAATAACGATAATACTGATAATAACCTTAATAATAATAGTAAAAAATATAATAACGGTAATATCGATAATAACAATAATAACGATAATAACGAAATAAACGATAATAACGTCAATATCGATTATAATAATAATAATAACGATAATAACGTTAAGAGAGAAAATAAAGATAATAACCCTAATAACGTAATAATAATAACAATATCAATAAAGATAATAACGGTAACGATAATAACGATTATTACGGTAGTAACGATAATAATGATAATAACAGTAATAATGATAAAAATGATAATAACGATTATTATAATTATAATAATGATAATAACGATAATAGCGATAAATACAAAATAATAATAATAATAACTATAATAATGATAATAACGATAATAACTCTATTAACGGTAATAACGATAATAAAGGATATGACGATATTGACGATAATGAATGTAATAGCTGTAACAGCTATAATTACGCCATAAACGATAATAACGATAATAACGGCAATGATGACAACGATAATTACTATTATAATGGTAGTAATGATAATAATGATAATAATAATAACAATAAAAACGATAATAACAATAATAACGATAATAACCGTAACTATAATATCGATTATAACGTTAGTAATGGAAGTAAAGATAACAACGAAATTATCGGAAATATCGATAGAAACTATAATAACGATAATAACGATAATAACGAATTTAAGAATAATAATAATATTAACGGCAATAACTATAATAAAATTTATAGCGATAACGATAATAAAGAAAATAACGATAATAACGATACTAACGTTAATTACGAAAGTAACGACAATAAAGATAATAACGTTAATTATGTTAATAACGATAATAACGAATATAACGCAAATAAGCAAACTATAATAAAGATAACTATAAGCATAATAACGGTAATAACGGTAATAACGTTAATAACCGTAATAACGATAATGACAATATCGATTATAACGGTAAAAACGGTAAGACAATAAAAGCAATAATAACGATAATAACGACAATAACAATAATAACGACAATAACAATAATAACGACAATAAAGATAATAACCATAGTAACTATATTATCTGTAAAAATAATAACGACTATAACAGTAATAACGATATTAACGTATATAATGTTAATAATCATAATACCGGTATAAACGAGAATAGCGATATTAAGGATCATAACGATAATAATGATATTAACTATAAGAACGATAAAGATAATAACGATTATAACGGTAATAACGATAATAACGATTATAACCATTCTAATAATAATAATAATGAAAATAACGAAAATAACGAAAATAACGATAATAACGATAATAACGGAATTAACGGTAATAAAGGTAATAACGATAATAATGATAATAACAATAATAACGAGAATAACGATAATAATGATAATAATAACGATATTAACGATAATAAAAATAATAACATTAATAACGGTACTAACGATAATAACAATAATAATAATAATAGTAATACTGAAAGTAACGGTAATATCGATAATAACGATAACCATAATAGCGATAATAAATGTAATAATGATAGTAACGATAATAACCATATTAACGTTAACAATAATATCGATTAGTAAGGTAATGACAATATTAAAGATTATGAAGATATTAACATTAAAAACTTTAATAACGGTAATAATGGTAATAACGATAATAACGACAATGACGATGATAACGATAATAACGGTAATAATAATAATAAAACAATAATATCGATAATAACGATAATAATGATATAAATAATAATTAAAGCCATAATAAAGATAAAAACGTTAATAACGATTGTAATAATAATAATATCGATAGTAACGAGAATAACGATAATAATTGCGGTAATAACGAGAATAATTATAATAACGATAATAATAAGAATAATAACGATAATAACGGTAAAACGTTAAAAACAATAATATCGATAATAACGATAACTATAATAACGATAACGATATTAACGACAATAAATAGTATAAAGATAATAATGATTATACCCATAATAAAGTTAATGACGAAAATAATGACAATAACGATAATAACGATAATAATAGTAATAATAACTATAATATCGATACAAATGAAAAAGAGGTAGATAATGATAATATCGATAGTAAAGGTAATAACGAGAATAGCAATAAAAATAATAATAATAATAATAATGATAAGATCGAATATAACAATAATAATATTAACAACGATAATAACGTTAATCAATATAAAAACGATTATAACGATATTAAAGATTATAACGTTAATAACGAAAACAACGAAAAAACGATAATAACGATAATAACGAAATAACTGCAATAACGATAATAACGATAATGGTGATAATAACCATATTAATAATAAACATAAGGATAATAAAGATAATGGCGATAATAACGATAAAAACTATAATAATGATAATAATTAAAACAACGACGATAATAATTGTATTAACTGTAATTTCGATAATAACAGTAATAACGATAATAACGATAATAACAACAATAATGATAATAATATCGATGTCAAAGGTAATAATCATTATAACAATAATAACGATAAAAACGATAATAATATTAATATGAACAATAATAACGATAATAACGATAATAACGGCAATAAAGTTATTTACGATTATGACGATAATATTGATAATAACGATAATAACGATAATAACTGTTATAACGGTAACACCGATAAAGACGATAATAATTATACTAATAATAATAATTAAAATAATAATGTAATTAACGTTCATAACGATAATAGCGATAATAACAATAATAACGTTAATAACGATTGTAATAATAATAACGATAATAATGGTAATAACGATTATAAGGATAGTGATAGTTTTATTAACGATAATAACTACAATAATAACGATAATATCTATAAAGACGATAATAACGATAATAACGATTATAACGATAATAACGATAATAACTGTTATAACGGTAACACCGATAAAGGCGATAATAATTATACTAATAATAATAATAACAATAATAAAGTAATTAACGTTTATAACGATAATAGCGATAATAACAATAATAACGTTAATAACGATTGTAATAATAATAACGATAATAAATGTAATAACGATTATAACAATAATAACGATAATAACAATAATAACGGAAATAACGATAATCACGATAATAACGATAATAACGATAAAAATGATTATAATAATAAATATAATAACGATAATAACGGAAATAACGATTTAAACGATAATAATGATACAAATAATGATAATAACGATTATATCGGAAATAATTTTAATTACGGAAATAACGAAAATAACGATAATAATGATTATAACCTCAATAATAATAATAAATACGTCAATGACGACAATAACGTTGATAACGATAATAACGGTAATGACGACAATAATGTTATTAAGGGTAACAACGATAATAACGATAATAATAATAATAACGATAATAACGGTAATGACGATATTAACGACAATAACAATAATAACCATAATAACAATTATTACGTTAAAAAAGATAATAATATTATTTATATCGATAATAAACATAATAACGATAATAATGATAAAAATGATAATAATATTAATAATAACCATAATAACGTTAATAACGATAATGTCGTTAATAACGATGATATCTATAATAACGATAATAACGATAATAACGAATATTACAATAATAACTAAATTAAAGTTAAAAAAAATAATAACGATAATAACGATTATATGGATAATAATAATACTTATAACGATATTAACGATAATATCCGTACTAACGATAATAATGGTAATTAAGATGAAACGTTAATGACTATATGGACCATAATAACAGTAATAAAAATGATCACGGTAATAACGATAATAACGATAGTAACGATAAAAACAATAATAATAATAAATATAATAACGATAATAATAATAAATATAATAACGGTAATAACGCAAATAACGATAAAAACGGTAATAATAATACAAATATTGATAATATCGATTATTACAAAAATAATTCTATTAACGATAATAAAGATTTTAACCATAATAATAATAATAATAATAACGAAATGTTAATAATAATAAATATAATAACATTTACAACGGTAATAACGATAATGACTATTATAAGAATAATAACGGTAATGACGATAATAACGATAGTAACGATAATAAAGATAATAACGACTATAAAGAGAATAACGATAATAAAGTTTGTAACAATAATAAGGATAATAACGATTGTAACGATAATAATATTATTAACAGTAATAACGATAAAAACTGTAATATCGGTACAAACGATAAAAAAGATAATATCTATAATACCTATAATAACGGCTATTAGGATAATAACGATATTAACGCTAATAATAATAATAATAATGATAATAAACATTATAATAATAACGATAAAACAATAATAACGATAATGACCATAATAAAGATAATATCTATAATAACGATAATAACGATAACAACGATTATAACCATAATAACGATAATAAAGATGATAAAAATAATAAAGATAATAACGATAATAACCACAATGATAAAAATAATATCGATAATAATGATAATAACGTTCATATCAATAATAACGATAAAAACGATAATAATAATAATAATAACAATAATAACGGTAAGTACTTTATTAACGATAATAACGATAATGACGTTAATAACGATAGTAACGATAATAACGAGAATGACCATAATAATAATAATAATAACGATAATAACAATAATAAGTATAATAGCGGTAATTACTATAATCACGATAATATTAATAATAATAATTATTATAAAGATAAAAATGATAATAACGATAATAACTGTAATTACGATAATAACGATAACAATTACGATAACAACGATAATAACAGTAATAACGATAATCAATGTGATTACGATAAGGATTTCATTAACGATAATAACGACAATATACGGTAATAACGTAAAAATAATAATAACGATTATAACGATAATAGTAAGAATAATAACGATAATAACGTTTATAATAATAATAATAACGAAAATATCGATAATAGCGGTAATAACGATTATAATAAAAAAAATAACGATATTAAAGTTAACAAGGAAATTAACGATAATAACGATAATAATGATAATAACGGTTATAACGACATTAACGGTAATAAAGATAATAAATATAATAACAATAGCAAGGATGTTAACAGTAATTACGGTAATAACGATAATAATGATAGTCACAACAATAACGATAATAATAATAACAAAAATGACAATAACGATACTAAAGGTAGTAACGTTAATAAAGATAATAAATACAAAATTAATAATAATAACGGTAATAACGATAATAACTATTTTAACAATAATAACTATATTAACGATAATAATGATAGTGACGTTTATAACAATAACGATAACAACGATTATAACGGTAGTAACAATAAAACCGATAATAATGATAACGATAATAAAGATTATACCGATAATAACGATAATAATAGTAATGATGACTACAATGATAAAAAACGATAAGAACGATAAAAACGATTATGACGATAATGATGATAATAAAGATTGCAACGATAATAACGATACGAATGATAGTATTAACGATAATAATGATAGTAACGATAATAATATTAATAATATTATTAATAACGGTAAATCGATAAAGACGATAATATCGATACTAATGGTAACTATAATAACGATAAAGAAAATAACTATTGAAACGGTAATATCGATAATAATGATAATATCTATAATAATAATATTAATAGCGAAAATACCGGTAATATAAATAAAAACGATTATAACGATAATTACGATAATAATAGTAATAATAACGATAATAACGACAATAACGTATATAAAGTTAATAAAGATAATTATTATTATAACGATAGTAACAATAATAAAGATAATGATTACGATGATAACGGTAATAACGATAAAGATAGTAACGATAGTAACACTAATAAGGATAATAAAGATAACAATAACAACGATAAGCACGATAAAAACGACATTTACTGTGATAAAGATATTAAAGATTATATCGATAATAACGATAATAACGATTATATCGATAATAACGATAATAACGATAATCATGATAAGAACGATAATATTGATAATAACGGTAATAAGAATGTTAACGGTAATCACGATCAAAACGATAATAACGAAAATGACGATAAAACAGATAATAACGATAATAATGATATTAACGATAATAACAATATTTATAATAACGATAATAGCTCTAATAACGATAATAAATATAATGATAATAATAATAACGATAAAAAGCAGTAATAAATATAATAACGATAAAAATAATATATATAACGTTAATATCGATAATAACGATAATAACGAAAAAAACCTTAATAATAAAAATACTAGCATTAATAACGATAATGCCGATAATAACTATAATAACGATAATAAGGATAATATCACTAATAACGATTATAACAGTAATAACGATAATAACGATAATAACGAAAATAACGAAAATAACTATTATGAAGATAAAAAGGATTATGACGATAATAAAAATAGTATCGGTAATAACTATAATAACGATAAAAACGAGTGTAATAATAATAATAACTTTATCCACGATAACAAATATAAAATCTATTATAAAGATAATAACGATAATAACGATAATTACGATTATAACGATAATAATAGTAATCACTATAATAAATATTATAACGGTAATAACGATAATAATGTTGATAACAATATTATGGGTAATAACGATAATAACAATTATAACGAGAATAACCATTATAATGATTATAACGATAATAACTTTTATAACGAACATAACGTTGATAACTATAATAAACATAATAACGATAAAAACGATAATAACGATAGTATCAAAAAAATCCATAATAAAGACAAAAACGATAAGCACGATACAAACGAAAATAACATTTATGACGACAATAACGATAATAACTGTAATCTCTATAATTACATTAATATCGATAAAAACGATAATACCACAATAATTATAATAATATCGATAATTACGAAAATAACGGTTATAACGATAATAAATGTTAAAAAATATAATAACATTAATAATAGCAATAATAACTATAATAAGTATAATATCCTTAATAACAATAATAACGATAATAACAATAATAACAATAATAACAGTAATAACAATACTTACGATTATGTCGATAATATCAATAATAACGTTAATAACGATAATGAAGATAATATTAATTATAATAATAATAATAATATCGATAATTATGGAAATAACGATAATAACAATAATAACGATAAAAAAGATAAAACCGATTAAAACGATAATAACTGTTATATCGATAATAACGATAATAACTTTAATAACGGTAATAACGATAGTAACGATATTAACGATTATAAGTGTAATAACGTTAGTAACGATTATGAAGAAAATATCGATAAAAACTACAATAACGATTATTACGATAATAACGCTAAAAACGACAAAAACGATAATAAAGAAAATAATAATAATAATAACGAGAATAACGTTAATAACGGTAATAATGACAATAAAGATAATAACTATTTTAACGATAAAAACGATAATAATAATATTAATACCGATAATAAAGATAACAACGATAATAACAATACTAAGCATGATAATTACAATAATAACGATAATAACGATAATAAGGATAACAACGGTAAATATGATAATAACGATAATAACAATAATAATGATAATGACAATAATAATGATAACCGAAATATCGATATTAACGATAATAAAGATAATAAATATTATAACCATATATAAAAAATAATAACGATAATATCGATAATAATGGTTATAGAGGTAACAACGATAATTACGCTAATCATGATAATAATAATAATAATAAAGATAATAACGATAATAACGGTAATAACGATAATTACGATAATAATGATAAATACGATAATTACGATAATAACGATAATAATGATAATAATTATAATTACGATTATAACGATAATAACGATAATAAAATTATTAACAATAATAACGATAATAGTAACAATAATTTTAATAATCCCGATGATAACGATAATGTACGATTATAAAGATAATAACGATAAAAACGATAATAATAATAACAATACCAATAATAAAGATAATAAAGATAATAACGATGATAAGGATAATTACGTTAATAACTATTGTAACGATAATAATGATAATAATGTTAATAACAATAATAACGATAATAACGATTATAAAGATAATAATAATAACAATAATGACAATAACGATAATGACTATAATAACTATAATTAAGGAAAAAATTGTGATAACGATAATAATGCTAACAACGATTATAATGATAGTAATAATAAAAATAACATTAATAATGATAATTAACGGTCAAAACGATAAAATAATAATAATAGCAATAATAACGATAACAAACATAATAACGATAATAACGTTTACATCTATAATAACGAAAATGACGATAATAACGATTATAACGATAATAACAATTATAAGGATAATATTACTACAAATAACGAAAATAAGGATAATAACGGTAATGACGGTAATAACGATTATAACGGTGATAACGATAATAACGATGTAAAAGATGATAATAATAATAATAACTGTAATAACGGATATAACGATAAAAACGACACTAAAGGTAATAACGATAATAATATTAATAATAACAATAATAACGTTAGTAACTATAATATCGGTAATAAAGGTAATATCGATAACGTTAATAAAGATAATAACGATAATTACGAAAATAAAGTTTATAACGGTAGTGACGATAAAAACGGTAATAACGATAGTAACGATAACAATGATTTTATCGATAATAACGGTAAAAACGATAAGACGATAAGAACGATAATAACGACAATTACGACATTAACGATAACGACGATAAAAAATATAATAAGTATAACGATAATAACTACTATAACGATAATAATGATAAAAACGATAATAACAATACTAAAAATTATAAGGACGATATTAACGATACAAGCGAACATAACGAGAATAACGATAAAAGCGATAATAACGATAATAACGAGAGTAGCGATAATAATAATAATAATAATGATAAGAACGATTATAAAGATAATAATAATAATAACGATAATAATGATAATAACGATAATAACGATAATAACGATAATGATAATCTTCATAAAGTTAATAACGCTAATAACGATAATAACGATAACGATAAAAACGATAATAAACATAATAACGATAATAACGATAATAAAGATAATAAAGATTATAACGATAATAATGATAATAACGATAATAACGTCAATGAAGTTAATAACGACAATAATAATAATAATAACGATGATAGAGATAAAAACGCATATAACGCTAAAAACAATAAAATCGATAACATCGATGACGACTATAACGGTAGTAACGGAATCCAAGATTAAAAGGAAAATTAAGGTAATATGCTATAATAACGACAATACCGTTAATAACACTGATGAAGATTTTAACAGTAATATCTATATTAACGATAATAACGATAATAACGTTTATAACGATAACGATAACAATGATTATAATGACAGTCACGAAAATGATGATAATAACGATAACAATAATAACGATTATACCGATAATAACGATAATAATATTAATAACGATAAAAACGATAATAACGATAATAACGTCAATAACGATTCTAATAATACTAATAACAATAATAACAATAATAATGATATTAACGACAATAACCATAATAACGATGACTATAATAACGATGATAACTGTAATAACAATAATAACACAAATAACGGTAAGAGAGGTATTAACGATAATAACGATTTTAATGATTAAAATGATAAAAATAATAAATATAACGGAAATAACGTTAATAACGATAACAACGGTAATGATATATTAAGGGTTATTAAGATAACAATAATAATAACGATAATAATAATAATAATAATGACGATATTAACAATAATAATGGTAATAACAATGTTATCGATAATAACCATAATAAAGATAAACACCATTATAATATTATTAATAACTGTAATAACGATAATAATAATACTAACAACGATAATAATGATAATAACGATAATATCGATAATATCCACAATAATAATCATAATAACTATAATAACGATAATAAAGGTTATAACTATAATAACGGTAATAACGGTAATAACTGTAATAACCTTAATAACGATAATAACGATAATAATGGTAAAAACGATAATAACGATAATAAAGATAATGACAATTATAACGATAATAACTATAAAAACTATAATAAAGATAATAACGATAACTATGATAAATACGATTATAACGATAATATCGATAATGACGATAATAAATGTAATAACGATAATAACGAAAACAAACGGTAATAATGATATTAATAACTATAATAACTGTAATAACGGTAATAATTATAATAACCTTAATAACGATAATAACGATAATAACGATAATAACGGTAATAACGATAATAACGATAATAAGGATAATGACGATTATAACGATAATAACTATAAAAACTATAATAAAGATAATAACGATGATTATGATAAATACGATTATAACGATAATATCGATAATGACGATAATAATAATAGTATTAACGATAATACCGATAATATCGGTCTTAACGATAATAACAATAATAAATATAATAACGATAATAAAAATAATAAAGATTATAACGATAATAATAATAATAATCACGTTAACAATGATAATAACGATAATTATAAAAATAACCACAATAATAATAATAATATATATAGTAGCAATAATAACGATTATAACGATAAGACGATAAAAACGACAGTAATAACAATTATAACAATAATAACTATAA
This sequence comes from Vespa velutina, assembly GCF_912470025.1. Classification (NCBI taxonomy): domain Eukaryota; kingdom Metazoa; phylum Arthropoda; class Insecta; order Hymenoptera; family Vespidae; genus Vespa; species Vespa velutina. The sequence goes on along the minus strand of NC_062199.1, from coordinate 5,522,128 downwards.
AAACGTTAATACCTTTAATAACGATAATAACAATAATAACGAAAATAACAGTAGTAACGGTAATAACAATAGTAACGATAATAACAATAGTAATGATTATACCGACAATAGTAATAATAATAAAGTGAATTACGATAATAAAAGTACTAACGATTATAACGGTAATAAAGATAATAATAATAGTAACGATAATAACGATAATATTGATAATAGCGATAATAACGATAATGAAAATATTAACGATACTAACGATTATAACGGATATAACGATCAGAAAGTTACTTACAATAATAACTACAATAGCGATAATAATAATAAAAACGATCATTACGATAATAACAACAATGACGAATATAATAATAGTAATAACGATAATAACCATAACAATAATAATAATAACGTTAAAAGCGATAATAACGATAATAACAATAATAACCATAATAATAATAATAACAACTATAATAACGATAGTAATGATAATAATGATAACGACGGTAATTACGATAGTAATGATAATAACGATAATAATAGTAATAGTGACGTTAATAACGATAATAAAGGTAATAAGGTAAATGACGATTATGACGGTCATATCGTTAATAATATTAACGAAAATAACGGTAATTACGAAGATAATGATAATAACGATAATAATAATAATAATTACGATAATAGCAATAATAAATGTAATAAGGATAATAACGATAATATCGATCATAACGATAAATACGATAAAAACTCTAAAAACGATAATAATGATATTAACAATAATAACGATGATTACGATATATACCCTAATTTCGATAATAACGTTAATAACGATAATGGCAATTATAACGATAATAATAATAAAAACGTTAATGACGATAATAACGATAATAAAAATAATAATAACGGTAATAACGATAATGACGATAATATCGATGAAAATGATAATAATAATAATAATGACAATATTAACGATAATATCGATAACATATTTAATAACTATAATAACGATAATAACACTAATAATATTGATAATAACGTTAACAACGATAATAATTAAAATAACGATTATAAATATAGTAACGGTAATAACGGAAATAACGATAAAAACTATAATAAAGATAATAACCACAATAATTATAATACTATCGATAATAACGACAATAACAATAAAGCGATAATTAGTATATTTACGGTAATTACGATCTTAGCGATAATAACGATAAAAATAATATTAATAACGATAATGATGATAAAAATTTTAATAACGATAATAATCATAATAACAGTAATAACAATAATGACTATAATAACGATAAAAACGATTAATACGATAATAACCATAATACTAATAAAAAAAACGACAATAACTATAATAAGGATAATAACGATGAAAACGATAATAATAATAATAATAACGATGATTACGATAATAAAGGTATTAACGATAATAACGATAATAACGATAAAGATTATAATATCGATAAAAATGATAGTAATAAAAAAGATAATAACTATAATAACTACAAAAACGTAAATAACATTAATAACGATATTAACGATAATGGTGATTATAATGTTAATAATAATAATAATAACGATAATAAATATAATAACGGTGAAAAATGTTATATGGTAATTACAAATAATAAAGATAAGAACGATAATAATTATAAAGATAATAACGATTATAACGGTAATAATGATAAAGACGATATTAACGATACTAATAATAAAAATACCGATAATAACGGTAATAAAGATAATGACAATGATAACGAGAATAAGGATAATTACGATGATAATGTTAATAACGACAAGAAAGTTTATAACAATAATAATGACAATAACGGTAATATCTGTAATAACCATAATAATGATGATAACTTTAATAACGATAATAATAATAATAATAATCATAATAACGATAATAACGATAAGAACTGTAATAATGTTAATAACGATAATAACGACAATAAATTTTGTAATAATAATACCGATAATATTGATATTTACGATAATAATAATAGTAATAAAGATAATAACGGTGATAATGATAATAACGATAACGATAATGACGATTAGAAGGTTAATAAGTATATAGACGGTAATCACGATACTAATAATAATAATAACGATAATAACGACAATGGCTATAATAAAAATAATAACAATAATAACGAAAATAACGACATTAGCGATAATAACGATAATAACGTTAATATCGAGAATAATAATAATAACAACTACAATAATAATAATAACGATAAAAATGGTAATAACGGTATTAACGGTAATAACGATAATAACGATAATATAAATAACGATAATAACTGTTATAACGGTATCAACAATAAAGACGTTAATAATTATACTAATAATAATAATAACATTGATAAAGTAATAAACGTTAATAACGATAATAGCGATAATAACAATAATAGAGGTAAAAGCGATAATAAAGATAAAAAATATAATAACGACAATAACGGAAATAACGGTAATAAAGATAATAACGAGAATAACGATAATAACGATAATAACGATAATAATTACGGTAAAAAATATAATAATGACAATAACGATAAAAACTACTATAACATTTTTAACAAATATAACGACAATATCTGTAATAACGGTAATAATGGTTCTAACAATAATAACGATAATAATAGTAATAACAACGAAACTAAATACTATAATAACGATAATATCTAGAAAAACGATAATAGCGATAATAACGATAATAATGATAATAACTGCAGCAACGGTAATAACGGTGATAGAAATTAACGATAATATCGATATAACGGTAATAGCGATAATAACGATAATAGCGATAAATACGTGAAAAGCGATAATAACGATAATAAGTACAATAACGATAATAACGAAAATAACGGTAATAGCGATAATAACGATAATAACGATTATAACGGTAATAACGATAAAGACGATAACGATTCTAATAATAAAAATAACGATAATAACGGTAATAACGAAATTGACAATAATAACGATAATAATAATAATATCGGTAATAACGATAATCACGATTATATCAATAATAACGATAGTAACGACAAAACTATTATAATAATAGGTATAATAACCATAATAACGGAAATAACGATAAAAACGGTAATAATAATACAAATAATGATAATAACGATTATAACGAAAATAATTCCAATAACGGTAATAACGAAAATAACGATAATAATGATTATTACGTTAATAATAATAATAAAAACGTCAAAGACGACAATAACGTTAATAACAATAATAATTGTAATAACGCCAAAAAAGTTATTTAGGGTAACAACGATAATAACGATAATAAAATTAATAACTATAATAAGGGTAATATCGATAATAACGATAATAACGATAATTACAATAATTTCCGAAATAAGGATAATAACGATGATAACTATAATAACGAATATAACGTTAATGAAGACAATAATGTTAATAACAATAATAACGTTTAAAACCACAATAATAATATTAATATCGATAATAACGATTATAACAGTAATAACGATAATGATGATAATAACTTTAATTACGATAATAAAGATTATGATAATAATATCGATGATAACGAAAATAACGATAATAACGATAATAAGGTTAATAACGATTAAATCTTTACTAATGATAATAAAGTTAATAATAAGGATAACGATATTAACAATTATAACGATAATAATAATAACAATGACATTAATAACGATTATGATTGTAATAACTATAATTAAGACAATAACTGTGATAAGGATAGTAACGATAACAACGATTATTATGATAATAATAATGAAATAGTAATAATAACGATAATTAACGTTAAAAACGATAAAATAAGAATAATAGCAATAATAATGATAACAAACATAATAACGATAATAACGATAATGACGATAGTAAGGATCACATCTATAATAACGATAATGACGATAATAAGGATTATAACGATAATAACGATTATAAAAATTAAAAAAATAATAACGATAATAAAGCTTATGCGGATAATATTAATACTAATAACGATAATAACGATAAAAATCAAATATCGACAATAACGGTAATAACGAAGATAACGATATTAAGGATTATAAAAATAATAACGGTAATAACGATAATCATGATAATAACGATAATAACTATACTAACGATAATAAAGCTAATAATATAAATATAATAAAGATAAAATCGGAAATAATTCGAATAACGATAATAAAGAAAATAAAGATAATAACGATTCTAACCATAACAATAATAATAGTAACAGTAATGTATATAATAAGGATAATAACCGTAATTACGATAAAGACCATAATATCGATAATAATAATAATAAAAATTATAATAACATTTATAACGGTAATAACGATAATAAAAACAATAACTATACTATCGATAATAAAGATGATAACAAAAATTCTAATTCTATTAACGATAAAACGATAATAATAACAAAGATAATAACGATTATAACGAAAAAAATTCTTATAACAATTATAACGAAAATAGCAATAATAAGGATAATAACGGTAATGACGATAATAGCGATTATAACTATAATAATAATTATAACCGTAATGACGGTAATAACGTTAATAACTATAATAACTTTAACAAAGAATAACGATAATAACGATAATAACCATAATAACGATTAAAACGATAAAAACGATAAAAGCGATAATAATAATAATATAACAATAATAACAATAATAAAAGTAATAACTTCAATAACGATAATACCTATAACAACGATTATATCCATATTTACGATAATAAAAATAATAACGATATAAACGATAATAGCGATTATTACGATAATAACTATAATATAGATAATAAAGATAATATTGATAATAATAATAATAACGATAATAAATGTAATAACGATAATAAAGATTATGACGATATTATCGACAAAAACTCTAAAAACGATAATTACGAAATAACGCTACATACGACAAACACGTTCACAATGATAGTAATAATAATAATAACGATAATAACGAATATAATAATAATAATAAAGAGAACAATGCTAATAACAATAATACCTATAATAACGATAATAAACTCAATAACAATAATAACAATTTTAACCACAATAATAATAATAATATCGATAATAACGATAATAAAGATAATGACGATAATAACAGTAATAACGATAATAACGATTATGACGATAATATCGATAATAACGATAATAACGATAATAACGATAATAACAATAATAACAAATAATAACGATAAAAACGATAATGAGGCTAATAGCTGTAATTACGATAATAACAATAATCACGATAATAATATTAATAATAATGATATTAAGATAATATGGGAAATAAAGATAATAACGATAATAAATTTAATAATAATAATAATACCGATAATGACGATAATAACGATACTACCTATAATAATGATAATTACGATAATGGCGATTATAACGATAATAAAGATAATATAGTTAATAACAATAATAACAATAATAACGTTTATAACGATAGTAATGATAATAATAACGATAATAACGGTAATAACTGTAATAATGATAATACTAATTATAACGGTTATAATGATAATAATAATATTAATAGCGATAATAACGATTATATCTGTAATTATGATAATAACGACTATAACTATAATAATGATAATACCGATAAAAAAGATTGTAACGATAATAACGATAATAAATTTAATAACATTAATAACGATAATAACTATAATGACGATAATAATAATAATAATAAGAACAATAATAATAATTACGGTAATAACGATAATGACGATAATATCAAAGTAACAGCAACAACGATAATAATGATAATAATCTTAATTATCCTAATAATAACGGCAATAACGGTAGTAAAGATAATAACGATTATAACGATATTAACCTTAATAATATTAATAATAACGATAATGAAGATAATAACGATATTATCTATAATAATGATAATAACGATAATAACTACTATAACGATCATGACGATAATAAAGTTAATAACAATAATGACGATAATTACGGTTATAACGTTAGTAATAATAATAATAACGATAAAAACGATAATAACCGTAATAACGATAATAATGATAATAACGATTACAACGATTATAATAATAATAATAGCGATAATAACGATTATAACTGTAATAACGATAATAACGATAATGCCGATCAAAATGATAATTATTACAAAAATAGTAACGATAATAACGGAAATAACGATAGAAACGGTAATAATAATAATATTAATGTGAATAACGATAATAAGGGAAATTATTCTAAAAACGATAATAACGAAAATAACGATAATAAAGATTATAACAGTAATAACAATAATAGCGAATATAAATATAATAACAGTAATAATAACCATAAAGACGGTGATAACGGTAATAAATATATTAACGATAATAACGATTATAACCATAACAATATTAATAATAACGATAATATGTATAGTATGGATAATAACGATTATTAAAATAATGACCATACTAATAATAACAATAATAGTAATAAGTATAATATCAATGATAATGGTAATAACGATTATAACGATTATAACGATAATAGCGAGAAAAACGATAATAATATTAATAATAACAATAATAAAGATAATAACGGTGATAACGATAACGACGATAATATCAATAAAAACTATAATAGCGCTAATGACGATAACGCTCAAAACGACAAAAACGTTAATAATGATAATAATAATAATAACGATAATAACAATAATGACCTTAAAACGATATTAATAATAATAATAATGACAGTAACGAAAATAACGATAAAAACGATAAAAACGATAATAATAATATTAATATCGATAATAAGGATAATAAGGCTAATAACGTTAAAAATAATAATAATAATAATAACGATAATAACGATAATAACGGTAATAACGATAATAGCGGTAATAACTATAATAACGATAATAACGATAATAAACAAAGCAACGATAGTAGCGATAATAACCGTGATAATTCTAATAATAACGATAATAACAATAATAAGCATAATAACGATAATTATGATAGGTACGATAATAACGATAATTACGTTTATAACGATAACGATAACAACGATTATAACGGTATCAACGATAACAACGAAAATAAAGATTATAATGATAATAGCGATAATAAAGATATTAACAAAAATAATAAGAATAACAATAATAACGATAATAACGATAAAATCGATTATAACGGTAATAATGGTTACACAGGTTATAACGTTGATAAAGATTAACGATAATATCCATAATGATGATTATAACGATTATACCTGTATTAACGAAAATAACGAAAATAACGATAATAACAGTAATAACGATTATAGCGATAATAACTATAATAAATATTATAAAAATTATAACGACAATTACTGTAATAATAGTAATAAGGATAATAATGATAACTACGATAGTGACGGTAATAACGAAAATAATTATAAGGATAAATTCGATTATAAGGTTAGTAACGATAAAAAAGATAATAAAGATATTATCGATAATACCGATGAAAACGATAATAACCTTACTAACGATAATAACAATAATAATGATAATAACGATAATACCGAAAAAAACAATAATAACGATAATAACCATAATAAGGACAATTACAATAATAACGACAATAACAGCATTGTCTATTATAACGATAATGAAGTTTATAACGATTTAACGATAATAACGATAATAACGATAATAAGTATTATGGCGATAATAACGCTAATGAATATAATAATGTCAATGAGGTTAAAAGAGTTAATAAGGATATTAACTATAATAACAATAATAACGATAATAACAGAAATAAAGATAATAAAGATACCGGTAATAACGATTATAGCGGTAGTAATAACCATTAAGATGATAACGATAATAACAGTATTAACGTTTATTACGATAAAGATAATAACGATTATAACTGTAGCAAAGAAAAAAACGAAAATATCGATTATAACGAAAATAACGATAATAACGATAGTAACGATAATATCGATTAGAATAATAGTAATAACGATAAAAACGATAATAACGAAAATAAAAACAATAACGATAATTATAATAACGATAACGATAATAACGATTATAACGGTGATAAAGATAATAACGATATTAAATATGATTATAATAATAATAACTATAATAACGGTAATAACGATAAAAACGATACTAAAGATAATAACGATAGTAATAGTAATAATAACGATAATAACAATAGAAACATTAATAAAGGTAATAAAGATAATAACGATAACGTTAAAAAGGATAAAAACGATAATTACGAAAAGAAAGATAATGATAATTACGATAATAACAATATTAACGATAATAACAATTATAAAGATAATAATGATTATAAGGATAATAACTATAAAAACGAAAATATCGATTATAACGGTAATAACGATAATAACAGTAATAAGGATAATAACGCTAACAATGATAGTATCGATAATAACGGTAATAACGGTAAGACGATTAGAACGATAATAATGACAATAACGACAATAACGATAATGACGATATTAAATATTATAAGGATAACGATAATAACGATTATAACTGTAATAATGATAATTACGATAATAACGGTACTAACAATAATAATAACGAAAATAACGATAATAACGATAATAACATAAATGACGATAATAATAATAATAATTTTAAAAACGATAATAACGATAATAACGATAATAACTATAATAACGAAAGCGATAATAATAATAATAACGATGATAACGATTTTAAAGATAATAACGACAATAACGATAATAACGACTATAATTATATTAACAATAACGATAAAAACGATTATAAATGTGATAACGGTAATAAAGATAATCACGATAATAAAGATAAGAAGATAAGAATGATAATAACGATAATAAAGAAAATAACTATTCTAAGAATAACGATAATAAAGATTCGAACGATAATAACTATGATACCGATACTAACGACACTAATAATAATAATAACAATAATAACAATAATATAGAAAATAACGATTATAACCATTATAACAATTATAATAATAATAATAACAATAATAACGGAAATAAAGGAATAACGAATATTCAAATAATAACGATTATAACGATACAAACGATAATAACGAGAATATCTACAAGAATGATAATGACGATAATAACGATAACATCGAAAATAACGATAAGAGCAATAATAACGATAATAACGATTTTAGTGATAATAATAATGATAATAATGTTAAGAACGATTATAAAGATAATAATAATAATAACGTTAATAACGATAATAACGATAAAGATAATTATAATACAGATAATAACGGTAATAAAGATGATAGCGATAACGATAATAACGATAATAACGGTAACAAGGATAATAAAGGTAATAAGGATAATAACGATACTAACTGTAATATAGATAATAACGATAATAACGATAATTTTAATAATAATAACGGTAATACTGATAAAAACGATAATAACGGTAATACCGATAATAGCGATAATATCGATAATAACTAGAATAACGATAACGTTAATAACGATTATAAAGGTAATATTAATAATAACTATAATAATGATAATAACGACATAAACTGTAATAATAGTAATAATGATAATAATATTAAGAAAGATAATTACGACAATAAAGGTATTAACGATAATAATGATTACGATAATTACGATTTTAAGGGTAGTAACGATTATGGAAATCATAAAGTTATCAATTTCAACGATAAAAAAGAAAATAATGATAATAACGATAATAATGTTATTACGTAAATAAAGATAATAACGACAATAGTAATAATATTAACGAAAATAAAGACGAAAACTATCATAACGATAAAATCGATAATTACGATAATAACGATAACGATAACAACGATTATTCCGGCAATATCGATAATAACGATAATAACGATAATAACGACAAGAACTAAGATATCGATAATGACAATAAGAATATTAGACAATAAGAATAACGCTAATTTCGATAATAAACATAAATACGATAATAATAATAATATTAATGTTAATAGCGATACTAACGATAACAAAGATATTAACGATGATAAAGATATTAATAATTATAATAACGATAATAACGATAATAATAATAAAAACGATCAATACGATAATAACGACAATGACGAAAATAATAATAATAATAACGATAATAAGCATAACAATAATAATAAATACGTTAATAGCGATAATAGCGATAATAATGATATTTACGATAATAACGATGATAAGGATATTTACCCTAATTCCGATAATAACGATAATAACGATAATGACAATTATAACGATAATAATAATAATAACGTTAATGACGATAATAACGATAATAACAATAAAAATAAAAATAATAACGATAATGACGATGAGTTCGACGGAAATGATAATAATAATAATAATAATAATAATAATGACAATATTAAAGATAATAACGATAATGTATTTAATAACTATAATAATGGTAATAACACTAATAATAATGATTTAACGTTAACAACGATAGTAAATAAAATAACGATTATAAATATAATAACGATAATCACGGTAATAACGATAAAAACTATTATAAGAATAATTGCCACAATAATTATAATAATATCGATAATAACGATAAAAACGATAATAATAATAAGAATAAAAATAATATCGATAGTAACGATAATAACTACAATAACGATTATAACGATAATGACGATAATAAAGATGCTAACAATATTAAACTTAACAACGATAATGACGGTAATAACGATAGTAATGATAAAATCGAAAATAATAATAAATATAATTACGATAATAACGGCAATAACTATAAAAACGTTAATAAAGTTAATAACTATAATAACGATAATATCGATAATATCCACTAAAATAATAATAATAACTATATTAACAATAATAAAGATAATAACGGTAATAATATTAATAATGACCATAATAAGGATAATTACAGTATTATGGATAATAACGAAAATGACGATGATAACGATAATAAATGCAGGAACGTTAAAAACAGTGATAGAAATTAACAATAATTTCGATAATAACGGTAATAACGATAATATCGATAATAACGATAAAAACGTGAGAAAAGATAATAACGATAATAACGATAATAACGAAAATAACGGCAATAACAATAATAACGATAATAACGGTAATAACTATAATAATGATAATAACTGTAACAACGGTAACAACGGTGATAGAGTTCTACGAAAAAACCAGAATAACGATAATATTGATAATAACTATAATAACGGTAATTATAATAATAATATCAATAATAGTTATAATAGCGATATTAACAATAATAACGATAATAAAAAAAACAATAATAACGATAATAACGAAAATATCGATAATAACGTTAATAACTATAATAATGATAAAAACGATATTAACGATAATAACGATAATAACTGTAATAACGTTGATAACGATAATAACGATAATCACGATAATAATAGTAATAATTAAGATAATAACGAAAATAACGATAACAACGTTAATAACGTTAATAACGATTACGATATCGACGGTATTAAATGTAATAATGATATATAAGGTAATAACGATAATATCGATATTAACGATAATAACGATAGCGATAATAGCGTATACAACGGTATAAGGATAATAACTGTAATAAAGGTGAAAACGATTATATCGATAATCACAATATAATAGTAATAATAACGTTAATAACGATAATAACGTAAATAACGATAATAATGATTATAATATTATTAAAGACAATAACGGTAATATCGGTAATCAACGATTATAACGATGATAACGATAATAACGATAATAATATTAATAATAATGATAATAACAACAATAATGATAGAAATTACAATAACATTAATAATCTTAACAACTATAATAACAATTATAATAATAATACTGATTATAATGGTCATAACGTTAACACTAATAATAATGAAGATAATAATGGTAATAACTATTCTAATGATAATAAAGATAAATACGAAAAATTGGTTAATAACGATAATAACGATACTAATAGTAATAACAATTATAACAAAAATAATACCGATAATAATGATACTAATCGTAATAACGATAACGACGATAAGACGGCAAGAATGATAATAATGATAATAACGACAATGGAGATAATAACGTTATTAACTATAATTAGGATAACGATAATAACGATTATAACGGCAATAACGATAATAACGGTAGCAATAATTATAATAACAATAATAACAATAATAAGAGTATTAACGAAAATAACGACAATTACGATAATAACGATAATAATGTTAATAACGATAATAATAATTATAATATCGATAATAACAATAATAACAATACAAATTGTAATAATTGTAATAACGGAAATAACGATAATAACTATAATAACGTAAATAACAATGATAACGATGATAATATATATAATAATGATAATAACGATAATAATAACGATAATAACAATAAGAACGATATTAACGATAGTAACGATTATAAAGTTAATAACGGTAATGACGATAATAACGCCAATAACGATAATAATAACAATAATATCGATAATTACCTTAATAATGTTAATAACAATAGTAACGAAAATGATATTGACGATAACAACAGTAGTAAAGTTAATAACGTTGATAACGATATTAAAGATAATAACGTTAATAACTATAACAACGATAATAACGATAAAGCAATAAACACGATAATAAAGATAATAGTAATAATAATAATAATAATAATAATAATAACGATAATAATAACTATAAAGACGATAAAAAGGATAATAACGATGTAAACGCTAATATTGATAATTATAATAATAATAACGATAATAACGGTAATAACGGTAATAACGATAATAACTTTAAGTACGGTAATAAAGACAATAATGATAATAACGGTAATAACGGTAACGATAATAACGATTATAACTGTACTAACGATAATAACGATTGTAACGGTAATACCGATAAAGGCGATAATAACGATACTAATAATAATAATGAAGATATTTACGATAATAGCAATATAAACGATAATTTTAAAAATAATAATAATGATAAAAACGATAATAACGCCAATAACGATAATAAAGTTAATAACGATAATAACGATAATTACGATAATAACGATAAATCCGATTATAACGATAGTAACGAAAATAAGAACAATAACGAATACTAAGACAATAACGTCAAAAACGATCATAACAATAATAGCCATAGAAACGAAAATATCCATAATAGTAACAATAAATACATTAATAATAATAATAATAATAATATTAATAATAATAATAATAATAATAATAATAATGATAATAATACTAACGATAATTAGGATTATAACGTTAATAACTCTAATAAAGATAATTATAATAATAATAACGATAATAAAGATAATAACGAATATAAAGCTAATAACGATAAAGACGATAACGATTCAAATAATAAAAATAATGATAATACCTGTAATAATGATAATGACAATAATAACGATATTAACGATAATAACGATGAAAACGTTAATAACGATAATAACAATAATAATAATAACAATAACGGTAATGACGATTAAAAGGTTAAAAACGATATAGATGGTAAAATCGATCCTAATAATAATAATAACGGTAACAACGACAATAAAGATAATAATACTAAAAGCAATAATGACGATAATAACGGTACTATCGATAGCAACGGCAGTTACTATAATAAAGAATACGAAAATGACGATAATAACAGTCATAACGAAAAGAAAATAACTATAATAACGATAATAACGATAATTACGGTAATAACGGTAAAAACAATAATTACGATGCGATTGATGTGAACGTTAATAAATATAATAACGACAATAATAACAAAATAATAATAATTAAAATAATACCAATAATATCGGTAGTAAAGATAATAACAATAATAACCATAATAATAATAATAATCATGATAATGTCGTTAATAACGATACTAAACATAAGAACGATAATAACGAAAGTGACGATTAGAACGATAATAACTCTTACAAAGGTAATAATAATAATAATAACGATAACAATGTTATTATCTGTAATAACGATAATATCTTTAACAACGATAATAACGAAAATAACGATAATAAGGATATTAACGGTAATAAAAGTAACAACTATTATGACGATAATATTGATAATAACGATAATAACGCTAATAAGTATAAGAACAATAATAATAATAGTAATAACGATATTAACGATAATAAGGATAATAACGGTAATTACGATAATAAGGATAATCACTATAATAACAATAATAATTATGATAATGACGAATATAACGGTAATATCGATTATAACAGTAAGAACGATAAATATGATAAGGACGATAATAAAGATAATAATGATACAAACGAAAATAACGATTATAACGATAAAAGCGATTTTAACGATAATATTAATAATAATAACGATAATAACGATAATAACTGTAATGACGATAATAACGATAAAATCGATAATAACGGTAATTACGATATTGACGATAATAACGACAATAACGATAATAACCATAAAAAAGATAATAACGATAATAACCATAATAAGAATTGTATCGATTATTATGTTAATAATGAGAATAACGATAATATCGATTATAAGGATATTAACGATATTTACGATATAAACGATAATAATGGTATGGATAGTAAGGAAAATAACCATAATAATAATAATAATAACGACAATAAGGATAATAATAATTATTATAATGGTAATAACGATGTTAATGATAATAAATATAATAAAGGTAATAACGGTAATTAAGAAAATAACGATAATAACTATAATAGAAGCTGTAATAACGATTATAACGATAATAACCATAATGAAGATAATAATAATAAAATCAATAATAACAATTATAACGATAATAATAATAATAATAACGATAATAACGATTAAAGCTGTAATAACGTTAATTTCGATAATAACGATAATAACTGTATTTACGAAATTAACGGTAATAACGATAAAAACGAAAATGATGGAAACGATCATTACGATTATAAGAATAATTACGATAATAATGATAATAAAGATAACGATAATAACGACTACAACAATAATAACGATAATATCGTAAATATCGATACTAACTATAATACCATTAATAAAGATAATAATAATAATAATTACTTAAATAACGATAATAACAATTAGACGAATTAACGAGATAAACAATAATAACGGCAATATCGATAATAATGATATTAACTATAATAACGATAATTGTAATAACAATTATAACGGTAATAACGATTATAACGGTAATAACGATAATAACGATAATAACGGTAGTAACAATTATAAAGTTAATAGCGGTAATGAAGAATATAACGGAGATAAAGTTTAACGATAATAACCATAATAACGATAATAACAATAATAAAGGTAAAAACGACAATAAAAATAATAACGATAATTACTATAACAACAGCAATTATAACGATAATAACTATAACATAGATAATAACGATAATAACAATATTAACAATAAAAATAAAGATAATAACGATAATGACGATAATAAAAATAACAACAATAATAACTATAGTAAAGATAATAACGTTGACGACGATAATAATAATAATAATATCAATAAGGATAATAACCATATTTACGATTATAACGATAATAACGACAACGATATTGACGATTATAATGGTAGTAACTATAATAAAGATAATAACGACAACAATGTTAATAACAATATTAACGTTATCTATATATAACGAAATTAACGATCGTAACGGTAGAAAAGATAAAAAAAATAATAACGATAAAAACGGTAATAACGATAATAACGAAGCAACTGTAACGATTATATCGATTATAACGGGAGTAACGCTTATAAAAATGATAACATTAATTACGATAATAACGATAACATCGATAATTATATTAATAATAAGGATAATAACGGTAATAACGATAATAACGATAATAACTATAACTACGGTAATAAAGATAATAATGATTATAACGGTAATAACGGTAATGATAATAACGATTATAACGGTAATAACGATAACGACGATAATAACGATACTAATAATAATAGTGAAGGTATTTACAATAATAGCAATATGAACGATAATATTAAAAATAATAATAATGACAAAAACGATAATAACACTTATAACGATAATAAAGTCAATAACGATAATAACGATAATTACGATAATAACGATAAAGTCGATTATAACGATATTAACAAAAATAAAGACAATAACGAATTCTAAGACAATAATTACAAAAACGAAAGTAACGATAATAGCCATACAAACGAAAATATCGATAATAGTAACAATAAATACATTAATAATAATAATAATAATAATAATAATAACAATAATAATAATAATAATAATACTAACGACAATTAGGATTATAACGATAATAACTCTAATAACGATAATAATAATAATAATAACGATAATAACCATAATAACGACAAGAACAGTAATAAAGATTTTAACGATTATATCGATTTAACGATAATAACGATAATAACGTACATAACAACAATAATGATATTAAAAATAATGATGATAATAACGATAATATTAATAATAATAACGATATTCCAGATAATAAGGATGAAAACAGTATCATGGAAATTAGGACAAATAGGTAATAACGATAATAACTATAAAGATAATAAAGAATATAGCGGTAATAACGATAAAGAAGATAACGATTCTAATAATAAAAATAACGATAATATCGGTAATAACGATAATGACAATAATAACGATATTAGCGATAATAACGATATTAATAATAATAATAGCGATAATAACGATAATAACTGTAATAACGTTAATTCCGATAATTACTATAATAATGATGCTAACGATAAAAACGATTGTAACAATTATAACGATAATAAAGTTCATTAAATTAATAACGATAATAACGTTAATGACGATAATAATAATAATAATAACGACAATAGCATTTATATGGGTAATAATGATAATGACGATAATAACAATATAAATACAATAACAGTAATAAAGATAATAATCTAAAATATAATAATAATAACGATAATGACGATAATAACGATACTAACTGTAATAACGATAATAACAATAATACCGATTATAAGAATAATAACGTTAATAAAGATTATAATGATAATAATAACAATATTAACGATAATGACGATAATATCCGTAATAACGATAATAACGATAAAAACGTTAATAACTTTTCTAAGAATAATGATAACGTTAATAACGATAACAATGATATTAACGACAAATATCGATAATAACGATGACTATAACAACGATAATAAATATAATAACAAAAACGATAACAACGGCAATAATAATAATAATATCGATAATAAAGATGGTAACAACGATAAAAACTATAATAACGATAATAAAAATAATAATGACAATTACTATTATAGCGATAATAACGATAATAACGATAAAACGACAAAAACAATAATAAAGATAATAAGGATAATAACGATATTAAAAATGTTAATAATAATAATAACTATAATAACGGTAATAACGATACAAACGATACTAAAGATAATAACGATAATAATAGTAATAATAATGATAATAACGTTAGTAACTTTTATAACCGTTATAAAGATAATATTGATAACGTTTATAACGATAATAACGATAATTACGAAAATAAAGATAACATAGGTAATAACGATACTAATTATAAAGATAATAACGATTATAACGGTAATAACGATAAAGACGATATTAAAGATACTAATAATAAAAATATCGAAAATAACAGTAATAAAGATAATGACAATAATAACGGAAATAACGATAATTACGATGATAACGTTAATAAGGACAAGAAAGTTTATAGCAATAAAAACAACATTAACGGTAATATCGGGAATAACCATAATAATTATTATAACTTTAATAACGATAATAATAATAATAATAGTGATAATAACGACATTAACGATAAAAACTGTAATAACGTTAACAAAGATGATAACAATAATAATCTTTGTAATAATAATACCGATAGTAATGACATTTAAGATAATAATAATAGTAATAAAGATAATAACGGTAATAATGATAATAACGATAACGATAATGATGATTAAAAGCTTAGTAACTATAAAGACGGTAAAACTATACTAATTATAATAATGACTATAATAAAAATAATAACAATAACAACGATAAGAACGATATTATCGATAATAACGTTAATAACTATAATAACGATAATAATAATAATATTATCTATAATAACCATGATAAAGATAATTGCTATAACATCGATAATAACTGTAACAAATGTAAAAACGGTAATAAATATTAACGATAATAACGATGATATCGATAGTAAGAATAATAACAGTAATAACGATAATATTAATTATAACAACGATAATAATGAAACTAACGATAATAACGATAATAACAATAGTAGAGCTAAAAGCGATAATAAAGATAATAACATTAATAACGACTATTAAGGAAATAATGTTAATAAAGGTAATAACGAGAATAACGATAATGATGATAATAATTACGGTAATAAATATAATAACTATAATAACGATAAAATCTATTATAACTTTAATAACAAATAAATGACAATAACGGTAATGACGGTAATAATGATACTAACGATAAAAACCATAATAAAAGTAATAATAACGACAAGAAATACAATAATAACGATAGAATCTAGAAAAACGATAATAACGATAATAACGATAATAACGATAATAACTGTAGCTACGGTAATAACGGTGATAGAAATTAACGATAATATCGATAATAACGGTAATACCGATAATAACAAAAATAACGATAAAATCGTGAATAAAGATTATAACGTAATAATAAGTACATTAACGATAATAACTATAATAACGGTAATGACGATAATGACGATAATAACGGTAATAACGAATATAATGATAATAACGGTAACAACGGTAACAACGGTGACAGAGATCAATGATAAGAACCAGAATAACGATAAAATTGATAATAACTATAATAACGATAATTATAATATTAATATCAATAATAATTATAATAGGGATATTAACGATAGTAACGATGAAAACAAAAGAAACAATATTAACGATAATAACGAAAATATCGATAGTAAGCGTAATAATACTAATAATTAAGTTAATAACGATATTAACGATAATAACGAAAATAATGATAATAACGGTTATTACGATCAAAACGATAATAATGATAATAATAATAATAATGTTAATAAAGATAATAACGGAAATACCAACAATAATAATAATAATGTCGATAATAACGATAGTAACAATTACAACAATAATAACGATAAAAACGATAATAATAATTATATGAACAATAATAACGATAACAACGATAATAACGGCAATAAAGGTATTTACGATTCTGACGATAATATTGATAATAACGATAATAACGATAATATCATTAATATCGTTAAAACCTAGAAAAACAATAATAATGAATATAATAATAATAATAATTATGATAACGATAATGTCGGTAAAAACGATAATAATATTAATAATGAAGATAATGACAATAATAAACATAATAACGATAATAACGATAAAGACGATAATAACGATAATATCTATAATAACGATAATGAGGATAATAACGAATATAACAATAATAACGAAAATAAAGTTATAAGAAATAATATCGATATTAACGGTTATAGAGGTAATAATAATACTTATAACGATATTAACGATAATAACGGTAATAACGATTATAACGAAAACAAAGATAATAACGATAATAACGATAATATCATTAATATCGTTAAAACCTAGAAAAACAATAATAATGAATATAATAATAATAATAACTATGATAACGATAATGTCGGTAAAAACGATAATAATATTAATAATGAAGATAATAACAATAATAAACATAATAACGATAATAACGATAAAGACGATAATAACGATAATATCTATAATAACGATAATGAGGATAGTAACGATTATAACAATAATAACGAAAATAAAGTTATAAGAAATAATATCGATATTAACTGTTATAGAGGTAATAATAATACTTATAACGATATTAATGATAATAACGGTAATAACGATTATAACGAAAACAAAGATAATAACGATAATAACGATAATAAGCGTGAAAAATATAATAATAATGATAATAACGATAATAAGGATACTAACTGTATTTACGACAATAACGATAATAACGATAATGATGATATTGTCGATAATAACAATAATAATGATAATGACGGTAATAACGATATTAACTGTAATGTAGATATTAACGATAATAACGATAATAACGATAACACCACAATAATAATACTAATATTGATAATAACGAAAATAACGGTTATAACTATAATAAAGATCAAAAAGATAATTATAATAATAATAACAATAATAACTATAATTACGATAATAAAGATTATGACGATAATATCGTCAAAAACTATAAAAACGATATTTACGATAATAACGCTACATACGACAAACACGTTAATAATGATAGTGATAATAAGAATAACGATAATAACGAAAATAATAATAATAATGACGAGAAAAATGCTAATAACGATAATACCTATAATAACGATAATAGAGTCAATAACAATAATAACAATGTTAACCACAATAATAATAATAATATCTATAATCGCGAAAGTAACGATTATAACGACAATAATGATAATAACGATAATAACGATTATAACGATAATATCAAAAATAACGATAATAACAATAATAACACTAATAACGATAAAACGATAATGAGGCTAATAGCGGTAATTACGATAATAACAATAATCACGTTAATAATATTAATAATAATGATAGTAACGATAAAAAGGGAAATAAGGATAATAACGATAGTAATGTTAATATCGATAATAACGATAATAACTTTAATAACGTTAATAGCGACATTAACGAAAATAACTGTTAATACAATAAGAGCGATAATAACTATAATGACGACAATAACTATAATATAAATAAAGACGATAATAAAAATGTTAACTATTTTAACGATAATAACGATAATAAAGATAATATCCTTAACAACGATAATAACGATTATGACGATAATAATAGTAATAATAGCGTTAAAAACGATTAAAATTGTTATAACGATTAATGCGATAATAACGAAAATAACGATAACATCGGTAATTACAATAATAACGATACTAACGATAATGACGATAATAACGATAATAACGATAATAAACTTAATAATAATAAAAATACCGATAATGACGATAATAACGATACAATCTATAATAATGATTATTACGATAATAGCGATTATAACGATAATAAAGATAATATAGTTAATAACAATAATAACGATAATAACGTATATAATGACAGAAATAATAATAATAACGATAATAACGATAATAACGATAATAAACGTAATAACGATAATAATGATTATAACGGTTATAATGATAATAATAATATTAATAGCGATAATAACGATTATAACTGTAATAAAGATAATAACGATTATAACTATAATAATGATAATACCGATAAAAAAGTTTGTAACGATTATAACGATAATAAATTTAATAACACTAATAACGATAATAACTATCATGACGATAATAATAATAATAATAAGGACAATAATAATAATAACGATACTAACTATAATAACGATAATAATAATATTAATAACGATAAAACGATAATAACGATAAAAATGTTAATGACGATTATAACGATGATGAAAACAATAGTAGCAATACTAACGATTATCACTGTATTAACTATAATAATGATAATAACGATAATAACAACAATAAAGATAAGAACGGTTATAACGTTAATAACAAAAATAAATTTAATAACACTAATATCTATAGTAATGATAAGAACTATTATAACGATAATTATTATATAAACGACAATTGCGTTTATAACAATAATAATAACGATAATACGAAAATAACAATAGTAAAGATAATATCGATAATAACGATAGTAACAATGAAAACGATAATTATTTCCAAAATAATTACGATAATAACGGAAATAACGATAAAAATGATAATAATATTAAAATACTGATAATAACGATCATAACGGAAATAATTCTACAAACTATAATAACGAAAACATCAATAATAAGTATTATAATGATAATTACGATAATAACGATTGTAACTATAATAACAATAATAATAAGCATAATGATGATAATAACGGTAGTAATTATAATAACGATAATAACGAAAATAAAGATAATAACGTTTATAACCATAACAATAATAATAATAACGAAAATATATATAATAAGTATAATAACGATAATTACGATAATGACTATAATAACCATAATAATAATATAAATAAGTAAAATAATAATAATAATGCTAATAACGATAATGACGATAATAACGATAATTAAGATAATGACGATATTAAAGATAAAAGGACTAATAACGATAATAACAATTATAAAGGCAATAATAATAATAACAGTAATAACGATAATAACTCTAATGACAATAAGAACGATAAAAAGATAATAACGATAATACCTATAATAACGGTAATTAAGATCGTAACAAAAATAACGGTAATAACGATATTGACGATAATAACGATTAGGTCGATAATAATGATAATAATTTTATTAACTATAATAAAGATAATAACGATAATAATGATTATAACGATAATTATAATAATAAAAACATCAATGACTACAATAACATTAATAATCATAATAACGGTAATGACGAGAATAACGGTAATAACGATAAGAACGATAATAACTATAATAACGATAATAAGGATAATTGCGGTAATAACCATAATTACGGTAATCACGATAGTAATAATAATAATAAGAGAAATAATATTGATAATAACTGTAATAAAGATAATAATGTTGAAAGAAATATTAACGATAATAACAATAATAGGGATAATAATAATACTAATAACGATATCTCCGATAATAACTGTAATAACGGTAATAACGGTAATTAAGATGATAACGATAATAACGATAAATACAATAGTAACGGCAATAACAATAAAAATGATAATAATAAAGATAATAGCAATAGTAACGGTAGTAAAGATAATAACGATTATAACGATATTAACCATAATATTAATAATAATGACGATAATAACGATAATAACGATACTATCTATAATAATGATAATAAAGGTAATAACGACTATAACGATCATGACGATAATAAAGTTAATAAGAATAATAACGATAATAACGGTTATAACGATAGTAATAATAACAATAACGATAAAAACGATAATAACCGTAATAACGATATTAATGATAATAACGATTATAACGATTATAATAATAATAATAGCGATAATAACGATTATACCTATAATAAAGTTAATGGCGACATTAACAATTATAACGGTAATAAGAATCATAATAACGATAATAACGATAATATTGGTTTTGAAGATAATAATATTAATGACGATATTAACGAATATAAGGATAATATTGACTATAACAATAATAAAGATAATAAAGATAGTAACATGAATGTCGTTAATAATAATAGTAATTCAATTAACGATAATAGCGAAAATAACGATAACTATGATTATAATAAAGATAATAACGGTAATAACGATACTAACGATTATATCGATAATAAGTGTCATAACAATATTAACAATAACGATAATAACGGTTATATTGGTAGTAACGATAATAACGATAATAAAGTTTATAAAGTTAATAACGATAATATCTACAGGAACGATGATAATAATAATAATAATAACGATAATAACAGTAAAACGATAAGAACGATAATAAAGATAATAACGGTAATAACAATATTAACGATAATAGCGATTGTAAGAATAATTAAGGTTATAACAATAATAACAGTGTAAGCTATAAATATTATTTTAACGTAAAAAAACAATGTTAACGATAATATAGATAATAATGTTAATAACGATTATAATAATAATAATAACAATAATAACGTTAATAATGATAATAACAGAAATTACGATACTAACGATAACTATAATAACGGTTACAACGATAATAACGATCATAACTATAATAGCGATAATAACGAATATAATGATAATAACGATAGTAACGATAATATCGAGTACAAAAATAATAATAACGATAATAACGACAATAACGACAATAAATATTTACTATATAATTACTATAACGATAACGATAATAACGATTATAACGGTGATAATGATAATAACGATGTTGAATATAATAATAGTAATAATTACTGTAATAACGGATATAACGGTAAAAACGATACTATTGGTGATAACGATAATAATATTAATAATATCGATAATAACGTTAGTAACTTAAATAAAGGTAATAAAGATAATATCGAAAACGTTAATAAAGATAATAACGATAATTCCGAAAATAATGATATTAAGTACAATAACGATGATAACATTAATAACGGTAATAACGATTATAAATATTATAATGATTATATGGATATTAACGGTAAGAACGAAAATAAAGTTTATAACAGTTGTAACGATAAAAACGGTAATAACGATAATAACGATAACAATGATTGTATCGATAATAACGGTAATAACGATAAGGCGATAAGGACGATAATAACGACAATAGCAACAATAACGATAATGGCGATAAAAAATATAATAAGTATAACGATAATAACGATTATAACGGTAATAATGATAATAACGATAATAACGGTAATAAAAATAATAATAACGATATTAACGATACAACCGATCACAACGAGAATAACGACAATAGCGATAATAACGATAATAACTATAATAACCATAATATTACTAATAATAATGATAAGAACGATAATAAAAATAATAATAATAAGGATAATAACGGTAATAACGATAATGATAATAATAATAACGATAATAAGGATAATAACAATAATAACGAAATAACGTCAATAAAGTTAATAACGACAATAATAATAATAATACAGATGATACATGTAAAAACGATAATAACGATGAAAACGATAATAAAGTTAATATCGTTGACGACTATAACGGTAGTAACGGAATCAAAGATTAAAAGGAAAATAAAGGTAATAGATATAATAACGTCAATACCGATAATAACACTAATGACGATTTTAACAGTAATATCTATATTGACGATAATAACGATAATAATGATTATAACGATAACGATAACAACGATTATAAAGATAGTCACGATAATAATGATAATAACGATAATAACGATAACATTAATAGTGATTATGCCGGTAATAACATTAATAACATTAATAACGATGATAACGATAATAACGATGATAACTACATTAACAATTATAACTAGATTAATTATAAAACGATAATAAAGTGTATAACGATAACAATAACAACGATTATAACGGTAGTAACAAAAATAACGACGATAACGATAACGATAATAATGAGTATATCAGTAATAAAGATAATAATGATTATATCAGTAATAACGATAATAATAATAATAATGATATAAACGATAACAATAATATTAATAACGATAATAACGATAATAACGTTAATAACGTTAAAAACGATAATAATAATAATAATAATAATAATAATGATAATAACTATAATAACGATGTTAACGATAATAACGATAATAACGGTGCTAACGATAATAACGATAATAACAACAAAACGTTATTAACGATAATGATGATAATAACGATAATAATAGTAATAGTAACGATAATATTGATAATAAATGTAATATCGATTATAAGGATAATAACGATAATAAATATAATAACGGAAATAACGAGTAAAACTATAATAATAATACTTATAACGATAACAAGGATTATGACGGTAATAACGATAGTAACGTTAATAACGATAATAACGACAATAACAATGATAATGATAACAAAGGTAATAATAATAATAAAAACGATAATATCGATAATAACTATAATAACGATACTAATCATATTAATAACAATAGAAACAGTAATAACTTTATTAACTATAATATAGACAATAATAATTATAATACAGGTAATAACAATAAAAACGATAATAACGGCAATAGCGATAATAAAGATAATAACGAAAATTAAGATAACAACAATTTTAACAATAATAACTATATTAACAATAATAACGGTAATAACGTTTATAACGGCAGCGATATCAAAGATTATAATGGTAGTAAAGATGATAACGATAATAATGGAAATAACGATAATAACGGAAATATCGATAATAACGACAATAAAAATAATAAAGATTATAACAATAATAACGGTAATAACGAAAATAACGATAAAAATGATAATAACGATAATAACGATTCTAATAATAATAATAACGATAATAACGTTAATTACGATTTTACTAATAATAATAACGATAATAACGATAATAATGATATTAACGACAGTAACGATATTAACGATTACTTTAATAACGGTAACTATAATAACGATAATAAAGGTAATAACGATTATATCGATATTAAGGATAATAATAATAATAATATTAACGATAATAACGGTAAAACAATAATAACGATAACAACGTTAACAACGATATTAATGTTAATAACCATAATAACTATAATAACAATAATAACTCTAACAACGGTAAAAAGGGTAATAACGATAATTATGATAAAACCGTAATAATAGTAATAATATCGATAATAAAGATAATAATAACGTTAAAAAATAAAATAACAATATTAACGAATATAACGATAACTACTATTACTGAAATAATTGCGATAATAAAGATTATAACGATAATGAATGTTATAGCGATAATAACGATAACGATAATAAGGTTTATAACGATAATAACGATAAATCGAAATTAACGATTATAACGGTAATAACGATAATAACGATATTATCCGTAATAAATGGAATAATAATATTAATATCTATAATAACGATAATAACGATAATAACGATAATAACGTTAATAACGGGAATAACGTTAATTATAGTAAAAGCAACGATAATAATGATAATAACGATAAGACGATAAGAACGATAATAACGACACTGATAATTATAATAACGATAATAACGATAATAACGATAATAGCGATAATAACTAAAATAGCGATAATATCGATAACAACGATAAAAACGGTTTTGACTATTATAATGATAATAATGGTAAGAACGATAATAACGATAATAATAATAATAATAATAATAATAATTATAGCGATAACAACAATAATAACGAAAATAACGATAATAACAATAATAAGGACAGTAACTTTAATAACGATTGTAACAATAATAATACCGATAATAACGATAATAACGATAATAACGGAAATAACGATTTTAACTATAATTACGATTATAACGATAAGAATGATAAATGAAAATTAACGATTATAACGGTAATACCGATAATAACGATATTATCCGTAATAAATAGAATAATAATATTAATAACTATAATAACGATAATAACGATAATAAAGATATTAGCGTTAATAACGGGAATAACGTTAATTATAGTAAAAGTAACGATAATAATGATAATAACGATATTAAAGATAATAACGACAATAACGATAAAACTATAATAAAGATAATAAGGACAATAACGATAATAATGATTATAACGATAATTATAATAACATCAATTACGATAATAATGGTAATAACGATAATAACGTTAATAAAGATAATAACGATTTTAATAATAATAATAACTATAATAACGATAATAGCAGTCATAACGATAATAAATATAATAGCGATAATGAAAATATTATCGATACTAACGATTATAACGAAAATAACGACAACAAATTTAATTACACTACTAACTATAGTAAAGATTACAACGACAAAAACGATAATAAAAATAATAGCATTAATAACGTTAAAAACGATAATAATAAAAATAATAACGAAAATAACAATTATAACGGTAATTTCTATTATAACCATAAGAACGATAATAACGGTTATACTTATAATAATAATGATAATACCTATGATAACGATAACACAGTCAATAACGATAATAACGATAATAATAATAACAATAACGATAGTAACGATAATAACGATTATAACGATAATAATGATATTATAGATAATTACTCTTATAAGGTTATAAGCAATAATAACGATAATAACGATAATAACAATGATAACGATAATAAAAATAATAATGACGATAATAACCATAATAACGACAATAACGATAATAATGATTATAACAATAATAACGGTTATAACGAAACTAAAGATGATAACGACATTAATGGAAATGACGATAATAATAATAATAATGTCGATAGTAAAGGTAATAACGAATATAATTGATATAACGGTAATAACGACAATAATGTTAATATCGATTATAATAATAGTAATAATGATAATAACGACAATAACGATAATAACGAAAACTTTAGTAACGATAACGTTGAAAACATTAATAACCATTATAGACATAATAACGTTTATAGCGATAATAACGATTATAACTGTAATAACGATAATAACGATAATAACGCTAGTAATGTTAATAAAGATTTTAATAATAATAATAACGATAATAACAGCAATAACTATTATGAGGTTAATTATAACTGCGATAACGATATTAACGATTATAACGTTAATAAGGATAATAACGGTTAAAAGGATAATAACGATAATAACGATAATAACTATACCAAATATAATAATGACGATAATAACCATAATATCTACAATAACGATAATAACGATTAAACGATTATAACGGTAAAGCGAAACTAACGATGATAACAACATTAATGGAAATAACAATAATAGTAATAATAATAACTATAGTAAAGATAATTCGATAACAACTGTAATAACGCTAATTACGCTATTAAGGATAACACGGATAATAACGATTATAACGCTTATAATGGTAATAACGGAAATATCAGTAATAACGATAATAAAGATATTAAAGATAATAACGATAATAACAATAAAACTATAATAAAGAAAGTAAGGATAATATCGATAATAATGAACATAACAATAGTAATGATAATAATAATGTCAATTACGTTAATAATGGTAATAAGGATAATAACGGTAATAACGATAATAACGAAAATAATAATAATAATAATGATAATACCGATTATAACGGTCACAACTATAATAACGATAATGAATATAATAAGGATAATAATGATAATAAAGATTTTAACAATAATAATAATAATAATAACGTTAATAATGATATTAACGATTATAATGAAAATAACCACAATAATAATAATAATATCCATGGTAGCGTTAATAACGCTTATAACGATAGGACGAGAAAAACAATAGTAATAACAATTATAACAATAATAACGATAATAACGTTAATAACGTTAATAAAGATAATAACGATAATAACCATAATAATGACTATAACGACAAGAATAATAATAATAACGTGAATTACGATAATACAGGTAGTAGCGATTATAAAGGTAATAAAGATAATACAGGTAATTACAGTAACAACGACAGTAACTATAATAATAATAATATCGATAATAACGATAATATTGTTAATAGCGATAATAACGATAATGAAAATAATAGCGATAATAAAGATTATAGCGAAAATAACGATCATAAAGTTATTTACAATAATATCTATAATAACGATAATAATAATAAAAACGATCTTTACGATAATAAAGACAATGACGAAAATAATAATAATAATATCGATAACAACCATAACAATAATAATAATAACGTTAATAGCGATAATAACGATTATAACAATAATAGCCTTAGTAATAATAATAATAACTATAATAATGATAGTAACGATAATAACTATAATAATAATAATAGTAACGATAATAACGATAATAAAGTTAATAACGAAAATGACGATTATGACGGTCATATCATTAATAATGATAATAACGAAAATAACGGTAATTACGAAGATAAGTATAATAACTTTAATAATAATAATAATTACGATAATAGCAATAATAAATGTAATAAGGAGAATAACAATAATATCGTCTACAATGATAAATACGATAAAAACTCTAATAACGAAAATAATGATATTAACGATAATAACGATGATAACGATATTTACCCTAACTGCGTTAATAAGGATAATAACGATAATGACAATTATAACACTAATGAAAATAATAATAACGTTAATGTCGTTAATAACGATAATAACAACAATAATAACGATAATAACGATATCGTAATTAATAAATATAATAATGATAATAACACTAATAATAATGATAATAACGTTAACAACGATAATAAATAAAATAACGATTATAAATATAATAACGATAATAAAGGTAATAACGATAAAAACTACAATAGGGATAATTACCACGATAATTATAATAATATCGATATTAACGATAATAACAATTATAATGATAAGAACGACAAAACGATAATAATAATAATAATAAAAATAATACCGATAGTAACGATAATAACAACAATAACGTTTATAACGATAATGACGATAATAAAGATACTGACAATAGTAAACCTAACAACGATAATAACGGTAATAACTATAGAAACGTTAATAAAGTTAATAACTATAATAACGATAATATCGATAATATCCACTATAATAATAATAATAACCATATTAACAATAATAAAGATTATAATGGTAATAATTTTATTAATGACCATAATAAGGATACTTACTGTATTATGGATAATAACGAAAATGAGGATAATAACGATACTTACGATAATAAGTATATTAACGGTAATTTCTATATTAGCGATAATAACGATAATAATAATATTAATAACGATAATGATGATAATAACTGTAATAAAGATAATAACGATAATAACGATAATAACACAAATGACTATAATAACGAAAATAACGATAATAACGATAATAAAAATAACGATAATAACTGTTATAACGGTATCACCGATAAAGACGATAATAATTGTACTAATAATAATAATATCGATTATAATGTAATTAACGTTTATAACCATAATAGCGATAATAACAATAATAACGGAAATAACGATTATAATAATAATAACGATAATAAAGTTAATAACGATAATAAGGATAATGATAGTAATATTAATGATAATAATTAGAATAATAACGATAATATCTATAAAAACGATAATAACGATAATAACGATAATAACGTTAATAATGTTAATAACGATAACGATAATTACGATTATAAAGGAATTGATGATAAAAACGAAAGAAACGATTATAATGATAATAACAATAATAACGATAATATCTATAAAAACGATAATAACGATAATAACGATAATAAAGTTAATAATGTTAATAACGATAACGATAATTACGATTATAAAGGTATTGATGATAGAAACGAAAGAAACGATTATAATGATAATAACAATAATAACGATAATAACGATAATAACGGCAATAACGATAATAACGATAACAACGGTAACAACGATTATAATGGTAATAGCTGTAACAACGGTAACAACGGTGATAGAGTTCAACGATAATAACTAAAATAACGATAATAATGATAATAACTATAATAACGGTAATTATAATAATATCAAATATAGCTATAATAGCGATATTAACGATAATAACGATAATAACAAAAAAACAATGATAACTGTAATAACGATAATGCCAATAATAGCTATAATAATGATACTAACGATAATAACGATTGTAACGATTATAACGATAATATATTTCATAACATTTATAACGATAATAACGATAATGACGAAAATAATAATAATAGTAGCGATAATAACGATTATAACTGTAATAAAGAAAATAATGATTATGACGATAATAACGATAATGACGGCAGTTACAATAATAACGATAATAACGATAATGATGGTAATAGCGTCAATTACCATATTAACGATAATATCGATAACTGTAATACTCATAACAATAATAACGATAAAAACGGTAATATCGATAATAATAATAACAATGTTAGTATTGATAATAACGGTAATAACGATAAGATGATAAGAACGATAATAACGACCATAACGACAACAACGATAATGACGATAATAAATGTAATATGGATAACGATAATAACGATTATAACGGTAAAAATGATAATAACGATAATAACCTTAATAATTATAGTAATAAAGATAATAACGGTAATATCGATAATAACAATAATAACGGTTAATATGATAATAACGATATCAACGATAATTACGAAATAAACGATAATAACAATAAGGAAGATAATAACTCTAATGACGTAATAATAATAATAATATCTATAAAGATCATAACGATAACGATAATAACGATTATAACTGTAATAACGATATTAAAGAATATAACGATAATAATTATAATAACGGAATAAACAATAGTAGCGATATTAACGATTATAACGATAACAACGATATTAACTATAAGAGCGATACAGATAATAACGATTATAACGGTAATAACGATAATAACGATTATAACAATATTAATAATAATAATAATGAAAGTAACGAAAATAACGATAATAACGATAATAACGAAAATACCGGTAATAATGACAATAGTGATAATAACAATAATGAAGATAATAACTGTAACGATAATAATGATTATAACGATAATAACGGTAATAAAGATAATAACTATAATAACAATAACAAGAATATTAACAGTAATTACGGTAATAACGATAATAATGATAATAACAACAATAACGATAATAATAATAACAAAAATGACAATAACGATACTAGCGATAATAACGTTAATAAAGACAATAAATACAAAATTAATAATAAGAACGATAATAACGATAATAACTATTTTAACAGTAATAACGATATTAACGATAATAACGATAGTGACGCTTAAAACAATAACGATATCAACGATTATAACGATAGTAACAATATTACCAATAATAATGATAAAGATAATAACGATTATACCGATAATAACGATAATAATAGTAATGACGATTACAATGATAAAAAACGATAAGAACGATAATAACGATTATAACCATAATGATGATAATACAGATAGCAACGATAATAACAATACGAATGATAGTATTACAATAATAACGATAGTAACGATAATAATATTAATACTATTATAAGTAACGGTTAATCGATAAAAACGATAATACCGATTCTAATGATAACTATAATAACGATAAAGAAAGTAACGATTGAACGGTAATATCGATAATAATGATAATATCTATAATAATAATATTAATAGCGAAAATACCGGTAATATAAATAAAAAGGATTATAACGATAATTACGATAATAATAGTAATAATAACGATGCTAACGACAATAACGTATATAAAGATAATAACGATAATAATTATTATAACGATAGTAACGATAATAAAGATAATGATTACGATGATAACGGTATTAACGATAACAATGACAATAATGATGTTAAAGATAATAACTATTAAAACCATAATAACGAATATTACCATACTAACCATAATAACGACAATAACGTTTATAACGATAACGAATACAATGATTATAACGCTAGTAACAATAATAACGATTATACCGCTAATAACTATAATCACGATAATAACAATAATAACGAAAAAAATGACAATAACTATATTAAAGATTATAACGATAATAACGAAAACAACGAAAATAACGATAATAACGATAATCACGAAAATAACGATAATAACGATTATAACGGTAATATAGGTAATTACGATAATAACGATAATAACAATAATAACGATTATAGCGGAAATAACAAAAAATACGATAATAACAATAATAACGATAATAACGATGTTAAAGGTAATAACGGTAATAACGCTAGCAACGAATACAAGCATAACAATGAAAATGACGATAATGTCGATAATAACGATAATAATCCTAATAACGATAATAACGAAAAAGGTAGTAACGATAATAACACTAATAAGGATAATAAAGATAACAATAACAACGATAAGCATGATAAAAACGACATTTGCTGCGATAAAGATATTAACGATTATATCGATAATAAAGATAATAACGATAATCGTGATAAGAACGATAATATCGATAATAACGGTAATACGAATGTTAACGATAATAACGATCAAAACGATAATAACGAAAAGGGCGATAAAAGTGATAATGACGATAATAATAATATTAACGATAATAACAATATCTATAATAATGATAATAGCACTAATAACGATAATAAATATAATGATAATAATAATAACCATAAAAAGCAATAATAAATATAATAACGATAATAACGATAAAAACGATAAAAATAATATATATAACGTTAATATCGATAATAACGATAATAACGAAAAAAACCTTAATAATAAAAATACTAGCATTAATAACGATAATGCCGATAATAACTATAATAACGATAATAAGGATAATATCATTAATGACGCTTATAACAGTAATAACGATAATAACGATAATAACGAAAATAATTATTATGAAGATAAAAAGGATTGTGACGATAATAAAAATAATTTCGGTAATAACTATAATAACGATAAAAACGAGTGTAATAATAATAATAACGTTATCCACGATAATTAATATAAAATCTATTATAAAGGTAATAACGATAATAACTGTAATATCAATATTAACTATAATAACGATAATAACGATAATACCACAATAATTATAATAATATCGATAATTACGAAAATAACGGTTATAACGATAATAAAGATAAAAAAGGTAATATTATTAATAGCAATAATAACGATAATAACTATAATATCTTCAATAACAATAATAACGATAATAAAAATAATAACAATAATAACGGTAATAACAATTACTACGATTATGGCGATAATATCAATAATAACGATAATAACGACAATGAAGATAATAACGCTAATAACGATACAAAAGTTAATAATGATAATAATAATATTAACAACGATAATAACGATAATAATAATAATAATAGCGATAATAACGATTAAAACTGTAATAACGACCATAACGATATTAACGCAAATAAGTTCAATAACGGTAATTGCAATAATAACAATAATAACGATAACGACAATAATAACGATAATAAGGATAATAGCGTTAATTACGATAATAATGATAATAACGATAATTTTAATTTTAATAATAATAATAATATCGATATTTATGGAAATAACGGTAATAACAATAACAACGATAATTATATTAATGACGATAAGAACGATAATAATTATAGTAACGATAATAACAGTTATAACCATAATTACGATACAAACTATAATAACGATAATAAATATGATAAAAAAAATAACTGTAATTATGGTAATAACTTTTATAAACGTAACTATATTAACGATTATAATGGTTGTAAATATAAAAACGATTATATCGATTATTATTATAATAACGATAATGATGAAAATGACGATAATAACGATTCTAACAATAATAACGATAACACCGGTATTAACAGTGATAAAGATTAAGGATAATAACGATAAAAGTAGAAATAATAATAATAATAATAATAAAAGTAATAATATTATTAATAATAATAATAAAGATAATAACTACAATAACTGTTATAACGATAAAAACGATTATATCAATAATTATGGTAATAACGACATAACGATATTTACGATAATAACGATAAGAAAGGTAATAAGGATAATAACGATAATAACGATAATTACGATAACGATATTAACGTTTAAAAAAGTAATAACTATAAATACGATAATACGATAATACTAAAATACAATACTAATAATATTAATAACGATAATAAGTGTAATAACGATATTAACTATAATAACGTTAATAACTGTAATAAGGATTTTAACATTACTAACGACAATGACGTTAATAACGGTATTAACGATAATAACGGTAATAAAGGTATTAAAGATAATCACGATAATAACGGCAATAATATTAATATCGATAATAAATATAGTAATACCGATAAAGACTATAATAACGATAATAACGATAATACGATGATTACTATTATAGCGATAATAACGATAATAACGATAAAACGACAAAAACGATAATAAAGATAATAACGGTAATAACGATATTAAAGATAATTGCGATAGTAACGATAATTAAGGTTATATCATTAATAACAATTTAAACGATAATAACTATTCTAACGTAACAAAATAGTGTTACCGATAATAAAGATAATGACGTTAATAACGATTATAATAACAATAATAAGAATAATAACGATAATAACGATAAAAACGACAATATAGTTAATATCGATTATAATAATATTAATATCTATAATAACGATATTAACGAAAATAATGTCAATGACGATAATTATATTAACGATAACGATAATTACGATTATAACGGTTAGAAAGATAATAACGACATTAAAGATGTTAATATTAATAGTAACTATGATATCAGTAATAACGATACAAACGATACTAAAGATAATAACGATAATAATAGTAATAATCATGATAATAACGCTAGTAACTTTAATAAATGTAATAAAGATAATATCGATAAAGTTAATAACGATAAGAACGATAATAACGACTATAACGGCAATAACGATAGTGAAAATAATAAATATAATAAGGATAACGATAATAACGATTATAACGGTAAAAATGATAATAACGATAATAAAGATATTAGCAATAATAATAACGATATTAGCGATGACAACGATAATAACGATAATAACGATAATGAAGATAATAAATATAAGAATGATAATAATAATAACAACGATTATAACAAAAATATGGATACATATTAACCTTAATACGATATTAACGATAATAATAACATTTGTACAAATAATAACTATAATAACGATAATAACGATAATAACGATGATAACGATCGTAACGATAATAGCGTTAATAATGATTGTAATAATAATAATATCGATAGTAACGATAATAACGATAATAATATCAGTGATAACGACAATAACGATAATTACGATATTACCGATTGTAAGGATAGTAACGACAATAAATTTAATAAAGATAATAACTATACCAAGGATAACGATAAAAACGATATTAATAATAATAAAAACAATAATAACTATTATAACGATAAAAATAATAATAATTTCGATAACAACGAAAATAACGATAGTAGCGATAATAACGATAATAAAGTTAATAATGATAATGATAACAACGAAAATAACGATAAGCGATAATAACGATAATAACGAAATAATAATAATAAAAATAACGATTATAACGGAAAATCGATAAAAAAGATAAAATTGATAATAACGATAACTATAATTACTATAACGATAATAACAATTATATCTATAATAATAATAAATATAGCGACAATACTGGTAATATAAATAAAAATGATAATAGCGATAGTAATAGTAACAATAACTATAATTACGATAATAAACGTAATAACGATAATAACGGTAATTACGATAGTAAAGACAATAACAACAAATATTATAATAATAACGATGATAGCATTAATAACGGTAATAATATTAATAATAGTAATAATACCGATAATGAGGATAATAACGATAATATCTATAATAATGATAATGAAGATAATTACGAATATATCGATAATAACGATAATAATGTAAATAACTATAATAAAGATAATAAAGTATATAACGATAGTAATAATAATAATAACGATAATAACGATAATAACCGTAATAACAATAATAATGATAATAACGATTATTACGATATTAATAATAATAATAGCGATAGTAACAATAATAACTGTAATAACGATAATACCGATGATAACTACAATAATGATACCAACGATAATAACGATTGTAACGATTATAACGATAATAAAGTTCATAACATTAATAACGACAATAACGATAATAACGATTATAAGAATAATAACGTTAATAAAGTTAATAACAATAATAATGATAATGAAGATTATAACGATAATAATAATAATATTAAAGATAATGACGATAATAACTGTAATTACGATAATAATAATGATGACGATTATAACGAAAATAATAAAAATAGTAGCAATAATAATGATTATAACTGTAATAAGGATAATAACGATAATGACGATAATAACGGTAATGACGGAAGGTGCAATAATAACGATAATAACGACAATGATGGTAATAGCGTTAATTACGATATTAAGGATAATAACGAAAACTAATAATAATTACAACGATATGAATGATAATATCACTCATAACGATAATAATGATAATAACGTTAATTACTATATTAACGACAATTGCGATTATAACAATAATAATGACGATAATACGAAAATAACAGTACAATAGATAATATCGATAATAACGGTAATAACGATAATGATAATTATAATAGAGATAATAACGGTAATAACGATAATAACGAATACGATAATAACGTCAATACCGATAATAACACTAATTACGATTTTAACAGTAATATCTATATTAACGATAATAACGATAATAACGTTTATAACGATAACGATAACAATGATTATAATGATAGACACGATAATAATGTTAATAACGATAACATTAATAACGATTATACCGGTATTAACGAAAATAACATTAATAACGTTGATAACTACATTAACAATAATACCTAGATTAACGATAAAACGATAATAACGTGTATAACGATAACAATAACAACGATTATAACGGTAGTAACGATGATAACGATAATAACGATAACGATAATATTGATTATATCAGTAATATCGATTATAACGATAATAATGATATAAACGATAATAATAATATTAATAACGATAATAACGATAATAACGTTAATAAATTTAAAAACGATAATAAAAATAATAATAATGATAATTACCATAATAACGATAACGACGATATAAACGATAATAAGTATAATAACAGCAATTACGATAACTACGATAATCACGATAATTCTAATACCAATAATAATTATAATATCGATAATAACGGTAATAATGATAATAAAAATAATAACGGTTATTACGGTAATAAAGATAATAGTCATGGTAACGTTAATAACGGTAACGATAATAGCGGTTATAACGGTAATAACGATAAAGCCGATTATAACGATAATAACGAAAATAAGGACAATAACGAATTCTAAGAAAATAACGACAAAAACGATAATAACGATAATAACGATAACAACAGTAATAACGATTTTAACGATTATATCGAATTAACGATAATAACGATAATAACGTAAATAACAATAATAATGATATTAAAGATAATGATGATAATAACGATAATAACAATAATAATAACGATAATAAAGATAATAACGATGAAAACAGTATCATGGAAATTAGATAAAAAGGTAATAACGATACTAACAATAAAGATAATAACGAATATAACGTTAATAACGATAAAGACGATAACGATTATAATAATAAAAATAACGATAATAACAGTAATAACGATAGTGACTATAATAACAATATAAATACAATAACAATAATAACGATATTAATCTAGAAAATACTAATAATAAGGATAATGAAGATAATAATGATAATAACGGTAATAACGATAATGATGGTAATAGCGTTAACTACGATATTAACGATAATAACGGAAACTATAATACTCATAACAATAATAACGATAATAACGTTCATAACGATAATAATGATAATAACGATAATAACGATAATGACGATAATAACTTTTATATCGTTAATAAAGATAATAAATTTAATAACACTAATATCTATAATAACGATAGGTCCGATTAAAACAATAATTACTATATTAACGACAATTGCGATTATAGCAATACAAATAACGATAATACGGAAATAATTATACTATAGATAATATCGATAATAACGATAGTAACGATATTAACTTTAATAATAATAGTAATAAAGATAATAACGATAGTATAGATAATAATGATATTAATGGTAATTACTATATTAACGATAATAACGACAATTAAAATACTAATAAAGATAATAACGATAATGACGGTAATAAGAATAATAATGACAATAAAGGTAATAACAATAATAACAATTATTATGAAAATAATGATAGTAACGATTATAACGATAATAACGATAATAAAGTTACAAAAAATATTAACGATAATAACGATTATGAGGATAATAGTAGTAATAATAACGTTAATACCGATATTAACATTAATAACGATAATAACGGTAATAACGATATAGCGGTAATTACGAAAATAATGAAATAATAACTATAATAACGATAATAACGATAATAACGATAATCACGATAATAAAGATAATTATTATGCTATCGATAATAATGATAATAACGACAATAAAAATAATAATAATAATAATATCGATAATATCAGTAATAACGTTTATAAAGATAATCACGATAAAAACAAAATAATTGCAAAAACAATAATAACGATAATGACGATAATAACCATAATATAATGAACATAACAGTAATAACGGTAAAGACGATAATAACGACAAATACGACAATAATAATAATAATAACTATAATAACGATATTAAAGACAATAACGATAATAACGATAATAACGACAATAACGACAATAACGATAGTAACGGTAAAAACGGTAATTATAACAAAGATAATAGCGATAATAACGGAAATAATGATAAAAACGGTATTAATAATATTAATAATGATAATAACGGTTATAACGGAAATAATTCTAAAAACGATAATAATGACAATAACGATAATAAGGATTATGAGGATAAATAGGATAATAGCGAATATAACAATGATAACAATAATAATAAACATAATGACGATAAAAACGGTAATAACTATACTAACAATAATAACGGAAATTGCGATAATAGCGATTAAAACCATAAAAATATTAATAATAACGATAATATATAAAATAAGGATAAAGACGACAGGTGCGAAAATGACTATAATATCGATAATAATAATAGTAATATGTATAATAAAAATAATATCGGTAATA
This sequence comes from Vespa velutina, assembly GCF_912470025.1. Lineage (NCBI taxonomy): Eukaryota > Metazoa > Arthropoda > Insecta > Hymenoptera > Vespidae > Vespa > Vespa velutina. The sequence continues at coordinate 5,480,976 of NC_062199.1, read as the reverse complement.
GCGGTAATGACGCTAATAACGATAATTACGATAATGACGATGATAACGATAATAACGATAATATCGATAAAAACGATAATAACGATAATAATAATAATAATAATATCGTGAATAACGATATTAACGAAAATAACGATAATAACTATTATAACAATAATAAGTACATTAACGATAATAACGATAATAACGTTTATAACGATAACGATATCAAAGATTGTAACGATAGTAACGAAGATAACGATAATAACGATAACAATAATAACGATAATATCGATAATAACGATAGTAAAAATAATAACGATTATAACTATAATAACGATAATAACGAAAATAACGATAAAGACAATAATAACGATAATAAAGTTAATAACTTTTCCAATATTAATAATAGCAATAATAACGATAATAATGATATTAACGACAAATATCGATAATAACGATGACTATAATAACGATAATAAATATAATAACAATAACAGAAATAATAACGGTAATAACGGTAATAAAGATAATCACGATAATAACGGCAATAACAGTAATAATATCGATAATAAAGATAGTAACAACCATAAAAAATATAATAACTATAATAACGATAATAAGGATAATATCACTAATAACGTTTATAATAGTAATAACGATAATAAAGATAATAACGAAAATAACGAACATAACTCTTATGAAGATAAAAAGGATTATGACGGTAATAAAAATAATATCGGTAATAACTATAATAACGATAAAAACGAGTGTAATAATAATAATAACGTTATCCACGATAACAAATATAAAATCTATTATAAAGATAATAAAGATAATAATAATTACGATTATAACGATAATAATAGTAATAACTATAATAAATATTATAACGTTAATAACGATAATAAATATAATAACGCTAATAACGATAAAAACGATTATAAAGATAATAATAATATTAACAACGATAATAACGATAGTAATAATAATAATAGCGATAATAACGGTTAAAACTGTAATAACGACCATAACGATATTAACGTAAATAAATTTAATAACGGTAATTACAATAATAACAATAATAACGATAAGGATAATATTTACGATAATAAGGATAATAGCGGTAATTACGATGATAACGATAATAACGATAATATTAATTATAATAATAATAATAATATCGATAATTATGGAAATAACGATAATAACAATAATAACGGTAATTACATTAATGACGATAAGAACGATAAAAACGACAAAAACGATAATAAAGATAATAATAATAATAATAATAATAATGATAATAACGATAATAGTCTTAATAACGGTAATAATGACAATAAAGATAATAACTATTTTAACGATAAAAACGATAATAATAATATTAATACCTATAATAAAGATAATAACAATAATAACAATACTAAGCATGATAATTACAATAATAACGACTATAACGATAATAAGGATAATAACGGTAAATACGATAATAACGATAATAACAATAATAATGATAATGACAATAATAATGATAAGCGAAATATCGATATTAATGATAAGAAAGATAATAAATATTATAACCATATATAAAAAATAATAACGATAATATCGATAATAATGATTATAGCGGTAATAACGATAATTACGCTAATCATGATAATAATAATAATAATAATGATAATAACGATAATAACGGTAATAACGATAATTACGATAATAATGATAAATACGATAATTACGATAATAACGATAATAATGATAATAATTATAATTACGATTATACCGATAATAACGATAATAAAGTTATTAACAATAATAACGATAATAGTAACAATAATTTTAATAATGCCGATGATAACGATAAGATACGATTATAACGATAATAACGATAAAAAAGATAATAATAATAACAATACCAATAATAAAGTTAATAACGATATTAACGATGATAAGGATAATTAGGTTAATAACTATTGTAACGATAATAATGATAATAATGTTAATAACAATAATAACGATAATAACGATTATAACAATAATAATAATAACAATAATGACAAAAACGATAATGACTGTAATAACTATAATTAAGGAAAAAACTGTGATAACGATAATAACGCTAACAACGATTATAATGATAGTAATAATAAAAATAACATTAATAATGATAATAAACGGTAAAAACGATAAAATAATAATAATAACAATAATAACGATAACAAACATAATAACGATAATAACGATTACATCTATAATAACGATAATGACGATAATAACGATTATAACGATAATAACGATTATAAGGATAATATTAGTACAAATAACGAAAATAAGGATAATAACGGTAATAACGATAATGATAATCTTCATAAAGTTAATAACGCTAATAACGATAATAACGATAACGATAAAAACGATAATAAAGATAATAACGATAATAACGATAATAAAGATAATAAAGATTATAACGATAATAATGATAATAACGATAATAACGTCAATGAAGTTAATAACGACAATAATAATAATAATAACGATGATAGAGATAAAAACGCATATAACGATAAAAACAATAAAAACGATAACATCGCTGACGACTATAACGGTAGTCACGGAATCCAAGATTAAAAGGAAAATAAAGGTAATATGCTATAATAACGACAATACCGTTAATAACACTAATGAAGATTTTTACAGTAATATCTATATTCACGATAATAACGATAATAACGTTTATAACGATAAGGATAACAATGATTATAATGACAGTCACGAAAATGATGATAATAACGATAATAATAATAACGATTATACCGGTAATAAGGATAATAATATTAATGACGATAAAATCGATAATAAAGATAATAACGTCAATAACGATTCTAATAATACTAATAAAGATAATAACGATAATAATGATATTAACGACAATAATGATAATAACGATAACTATTATAACGATAATAACTGTAATAACAAAAATAACACAAATAACGGTAAGAGAAGTAATAACGATAATAACGATAATAGAGAAAGTAAGGAGAATGACGATAATAATAATAATGATAACGGTAGTAAAGATAAGTTAGCTTATAACTATAATAACGATACTAACAATTACAACGATAATAAGTGTTATAACGATAATAACGGTAAAGATAATAACGGTTATATCGGCAGTAATGATAGTAACGATAATAACGACATTAACGATAATAGCGATAGAAATAAGAATTAAGGTTATAACAATAATAACAATGTAATAACTATTCTAACGTAAAAAAACCATGTTAAAGGTAATAAAGATAATAACGTTAATAACTATTACGAGAATAATAATAAAACTAATAACGATAATAAAGATATTAACAACAATAACGATAATAACGATAACTATAATAACTGTTACATCGATAATAACGATTATAAATATAATAACGATAATAACAGTAATGACGATATTAATGAGAATATCGATTATAATAATAGTAATAACGATAAAAACTATAATAACGAAAATAACAACAATAACTATAATTATAATAAAGATAACGATAATAACGATATTAAAGATGATAATAACCATAATAACTATAATAACGGTAATAATGATAAAAAAGTTACTACAGATAATAACGATAACACTGAAAGTACCAATAATAACGGTGATAACGATAAGATGATAAGTACGATAATAACGACAATAACGACAATAACGATATTGACGATAACGAATATAATAAGGATATCGATAATAATGATTATAACGGTAATAATGATAATGACGATAATAACGATACTAAAAATAATAATAACGATAATAACGATAACAACGACAATAACGATAATAAATATTATCACGATATTAACGATAATAACGATAATGAAGACAATAACTCTAAGAATGAAAGTAATATTAATAACAACGATTATAACGAAATCAAGGATAGAAACGCTATTGACGATAATAATAATAATTATAACCATAATATCGATAATAATGATTATAACGAAAATAATGATGATAACGATAGTAACGATAAAAACGTTAATAACGATTGTAATAGTAATAATATCGATAGTACCGATAAAAGCGAAAATAATAGCAGTAATAAAGATAATAATGATAATAACGATAACAATAATAATAATAACGATAATAAAGGTAAAATGATAAAGACGATAATATCGTTAATAACGATAACAATAACAACGATAACGATAATAAGAATAATAAATATTATAAGGATAATAACGATTGTAACCATAATAACGATTATAATGACGACAATGACAATGACAATAACGAAAATAACGATAATAACGATTATAACGAAAATAACAAGAGTAGCACTAATAATAATAATAATAATTCTTAGAAAGATTATAAAGATAATAGTAATAATAACGATAGTGATAATTATGATAACGTTAATACCGGTATAACGAAAAAACGATAATAACGAATAATATAATAACGATAACGATAATAACGATTAAAACGGTAAAAACGATAATAACGATAATAACGATAATAATAATAATAACGAATATAACCATATAATCCATAATAACGATAATAACATTTATGACGATAACGAAAACAACGATTATAACGCTAGTAATGATAATAATGATTATACCGGTAATAACGAACATCACGATAAAAGCGATTATAACGATATTTACGATGATAACGATAATAACGAAGCCAACGAAAATAAAGATAAAAACGATAATTACGATAATAACGATAACGATAACAGCGATTATTCCGGCAATATCGATAATAACGTTAATAACAATATTAAAAGCAATAGTAACGAAAATAACGATAATATACGTAATAACTGAAATAACGATTATGACGGTAATATCGATAATGACGATATTAACGATAATAAAGTTAATAACGATGATAACGATGAAAAAGATAACAATGAAAATAATAATAATAACGATAATAAGGATTATGACGGTAAGAACGATAATATGGATAATAACTATAATAACTCTAATAATAATAATTATAAAAATAATAACGATATTAAGGATAATAACGGTAATTACGTAGATATCGATAATAATTATAATAATAATAATAATAACGAAAATATCGATAATAAATAAATTAAAGATAATAACGATAATAACGTTAATAACAATTGTAGCGATAAAATCGATAATAATTATAAAGATAATAATGATAATAACGGAATTAACAATACTAACGAGAATAATAATAATAAAAACGATAATAACGATTATAACGGAATTTATTCCAATAAATATATTAACGATAATTATGATAATGAAGATAATAACGGTAATTACGATTTTAGCATTATGACCGAAAATAATAATAATAATAACGATAATGACGATATTAACTGTAATAAATATAATAACGATAATAGTAATAATAAATATAATAACTATAATAACGATTATAACGATAAAAACGATAATAATAATATTAATAACAATAATAACGATAACAACGTTAAGAACGGTAAAAACGATAATAATAGTTACAATAAGGATAATAACGATAATAACGATCATAACGATAATGACGATAACAAGTTTAATGACGGTAATAACGCTAAGAACGATAATAATGATAATAACGATAATAATCATAATATCGAAAATGACGATAATAAAGGTAAAATTGTTATTAATAATAACAATAGCAATTATAACGATAATAATGATAATATCTATAATATCCATAATAGCGAAAATAACGGTAATTACGATAATAAAGATAATAACGATTTTAATGATTATAATGATAAAAATAATAAATATAACGTCATTGACGGAAATAACGTTAATAACGATAATAATAATAATAATAACGATAATAACGATAATAACGATAATATCGATAATATCGATAATATCCACAATAATAATAATAATAACTATAATAACGATAATAAAGGTAATAACTATAATAACGGTAATAACGGTAATAAGTGTAATAACCTTAATAACGATAATAACGATAATAATGGTAAAAACGATAATAAGGATAATAAAGATAATGACAATTATAACGATAATAATTATAAAAACTATAATAAAGATAACAACGATAATTATCATAAATACGATTATAACGATAATATCGATAATGACGATAATAAATGTAATAACGATAATAGCGAAAACAAACGGTAATAATGATATTAATAACTATAATAACTGTAATAACGGTAATAACTATAATAACCTTAATAACGATAGTAACGATAATAACGGTAATAACGATGATAACTATAATAATGATAATTACCACAATGATAATAATAATAACGATATTAACGAAATTAACCGTAATAAAGATAATAACGATAATAACGAAAATGACGATAATGACGTTAGTAACGGTAAAAACGAAAATTATAATAAAGATAATAAAGATAAAAACGAAAGTAATGATAAAAACGATAATAATAATGCTAATAACGATTATGAAGTTTATAACGAAATATATTCTAATAAATATAATAACGATAATTACGGTAATAAAGATAATAAAGTTTATTAGGATCTTAGCGATAATAACGATAATAATAATAATAATAATAAAGATAATGACGATAATAACTTTAATATTCATAATAACGATAATAAGTATAGAGACGATAATAACGATAATAAATATAATAACTATAATAACGATTATAACGATAAAAATGATAATAATAATATAATAAGGATAATAACGATAATAATATTAATAAGCTTAAAAACGATAATAATCATAATAATAAATCGATAATAATAATAACAATAATAATAACGATAATGATAATAATAACGTCAATTACGTTAATAATGGTAATAAGGATAATAACGGTAATAACGATAATAACGATAGAAATGGTAACAATAATATTAATAACGAAAATAACGATAATAACATTAATAACGCTAAAAACGATAATAATAATAATAATAACGATAATAACGATAATACAGATAATAATGAATATAACGATAATAATGATAATAATAGCGTCAATTACGTTAATAATGGTAATAAGGATAATAACGGTAATAACGATAATAACGATAATAATAATAGTATTAACGATAATACCGATAATATCGGTCTTAACGATAATTACAAAAATAAATATAATAACGATAATAAAAATAATAAAGATTATAACGATAATAATAATAATAATCACGTTAATAATGATAATATCGATAATAATAAAAATAACCACAATAATAATAATAATATATATAGTAGCAATAATAACGATTATAACGATAAGACGATAAAAACAATTATAACAGTAATAACTATAATAACGTTAATATCTTAAATAACGATAATATCGATAATAACGACAATAACAGTAATAACGATAATAACGATAATAACGATAATAACAATAATAATGATTATACCGACAATAATAATTGTATTAATAAAGTGAATTACGATAATAACGGTACTAACGATTATAACGGTAATAACGATAATAATAATAGTTACGATAATAACGATAATATTGATAATAGCGATAATAACAATAATGAAAATATTAATGATACTTACGATTATAACGGAAATAACGATCATAAAGTTACTTACAATAATAACTATAATACCGATAATAATAATAAAAACGATCATTACGATAATAACGACAGTGACGAATATAAAAATAATAATAACGATAATAACCATAACAATAATAATAATAAAGTTAAAAGCGATAATAATGATAATAACAATAATAACCATAATAATAATGAAAATAATTATAATAACGATAGTAATGATAATAATGATAACGACGGTAATTAGGATAGTAACGATAATAATAATAATAGTGACGATAATAACGATAATAAAGGTAATAACGTAAATGACGATTATGACGGTCATATCGTTAATAATAATTACGAAATTAACGGTAATTGCGAAGATAATGATAATAACGTTAATAATAATAATAATTACGATAACAGCAATAATAAATGTAATAAGGATAATAACGATAATATCGATCATAACGATAAATACGATAAAAACTCTAATAACGATAATAATGATATTAACAATAATAACGATGATAACGATATTTACCCTAATTGCGATAATAACGATAATAACGATAATGGCAATTATAACGATAATAATAATAAGAACGTTAATGACGATAATAACGATAATAACAATAATAATAACGATAATAACGATAATGACGATAATATCGATGAAAATGATAATAATAATAATAATGACAATATTAACGATAATATCAATAACATATTTAATAACTATAATAACGATAATAACATCAATAATAATGATAATAACGTTAACAACGATAATAAATAAAATAACGATTATAAATATAATAACGGTAATAACGGAAATAACGATAAAAACTATAATTACGATAATAACCACAATAATTATAATACTATAGATAATAACGACAATAACGATAAAGCGATAATAATAATAATAATAACCATAATAACGATAAAAAGATTTTAACGGTAGTAATATTAATAATGACTACAATAAGGATAATTACTGTTTATGGATAATAACGAAAATAGGGATAATAACGATAATTACAATAATAAGTATATTTACGGTAATTACGATCTTAGCGATAATAACGATAAAAATTATATTAATGACGATAATGATGATAAAAATTGTAATAACGATAATAACCACAATAACATTAATAACAATAATGACTATAATAACGATAAAAACGATTAATACGATAATAACCATAATACTAATAAAAAAAACGACAATAACGATAATAAGGATAATAACGATAAAAACAATAATAATAATAATAATAACGATGATTACGATAATAAAGGTATTAACGATAATACCGATAATAACGATAAAGACAATAATATCGATAAAAATGATAATAATAAAAAATATATTAACTATAATAACGGAAATAACGGTAAAATCTATAATAATAATAACAATAACGATAAAAACGATAATAACGGTAATAACGAAAATTACGATAATATCGAAAATAACAAAAATAACGATTATAACCATTTCAATAATAATAGTAATTATACTATCGATAAAAGGATAATAACGGTAATTACGATAATAACTATAATAACGTTAATAATAATAATAATAATAATAATGTCAATTACGATAATAATGGTAAAAACGATAATAACGATAAACACAATAATAACGTTTATAATGATAATAACAATAATAATAATATTAAAGTTAATAATGATAATAAAAAAAAATAACGATGATAGCAATAAGACGATAAGTACGATGTTGACGATGAAAACTATAATAAGGATAAAGATAATAACGATTATAGCAGTGAAAACGATAATAACGATAACATCGATTCTAATAATTATAATAAAAATAATAACGAAAATAAGGGTTGAAACGATAATAGCGATAATAACGATAATAATGAAAACAACGATAATAAAGATAATAACTACTATAACAATCATAACGACAATAACGAGAAATAAGATAATATCGATAATAACGATAATAATAAATATAACAATAATAAAAATAATAATCAAAAATAATATAATTAATAATTATAATATCGAAAAATTTACTAAAGATTATATCTAAAACAACGATTAAAACCATAATAACGATAATGAATATAATAAAGATTAAAACGATAGTAACATTAATATAGATAATAACGATAAAAACGAAAAAGCAATAAAAAAAGAGAATAAAAATAAAAGCTTTAACAGCATTAATAACGACAATAACGGTAATAACAGTGACAACGATAATAACAATAACTACGATAATAATAGTAATAATAACTACAATAACAAAAATTATAACGTTAATATCTATAATAAACATAATAACGATAACAACTATAGTAATGTTTATAACGATAATGATAATAACGATTATAACGTTAGTAAAGTATATAACGAAAATAAGGATTAAAGTGATAATAACGATAACAACTATATTAACGATTATAAAGATAATAACGATAATAACGATAATAACGATAATAATAATAATAATAATGACGATAAAGTCTATTATAACATTAATAACTTTAATAACGACAATAAGGTAAATAACGATATTAGCGATAATAACGTTAATAACTATAACAACGATTAATATGATAATAACGATAATAACGATAATAAACATAATAACAATCATAGCGAAAATAATAAAAATAATAATAATAATAGTAATATTAATAATAATAAAATAAATAACAATAACAAATTCAAAGACAATAACGATAATAACCATTATAAAGATAATATTAATAATAATAACGATAATAGCGTTAATTACTGAAATAACGATAATAACGATAATACCGATAAAAACGATAATAACGATTATAACGATAATTACGATAATAACGATAATAACGATAAAAACGATACTAACCATAATAATAATAATAATAATAATAACGAAAATAACGATTATAACGAAAATGACGATAATAATGATAATGACGATTACAACAACAATAATAATAATAGCGATCATAACGGTTATAACTGTAATAACGATAATAGCGATAATAACGATAATAACGATAATGATGATAATAACCATATTAATGATAATAACGATAATAACGTTAAAACGATATTAAAAATAATAATAACTATAACAACGATAATAACGATAATAACGATAATAATAATAACGATAAGTATAATATAGATAATGAGGAGAATAGCGATAAAAACGATAATTATAATGACCATAATTACGATAATAACAATAATAATGATTAGAACGATAATAACGGTTTTTAGCAAAAATAACGATAATAACTATAAAAACGATAATAACTTTAATAATATAATAATAATATTAATAACGATAGTAACGATATTAACGATAATAAAGTTAATGAAGATAATAACGACAATATTAATAACAATAACGATAATAACGATAATAACGATAATAATGATAATAACGTAAATAACGGCAATTACGGTAATATCTAAAATAACGATAACGATAAGAACAATAAAAAGGATAATATCGATAATAAGGATAATGGTAATTATAATAGAGATAATAACGGTAAAACCATAATAAAGATAACGATAATAACGATAATAACGATAATAACTTCAATAAAGTTAATAACGACAATAATAATAATAATAACGATGATAGAGATAAAAACGTTAATAACGATATAAACGATAAAAACGATAATATCGCTGACGACTATAACGGTAATAACGGAATCCAAGATTGAAAGGAAAATAAAGGTAATAGCTATAATAACGACAATATCGTTAATAACACTGATGACGATTTTAACAGTAATATCTATATAAACGATAATAACGTTATAACGTTAACGATAACAAAGATTATAATGACAGTTACGGTAATAATAATAATAACGATAACAATAATAATGATAATACCGGTAATAACGGTAATAACATTAATAACGATAAAAACGATAATAAAGATGATAACTACATTAGCAATAATAACTAGATTAACGATAAATCGATAATAACGTTATAACGATAACGATAACAACGATTATATCTGTAGTAACAAAAATAACGATAATAACGATAACGATAATAACGATAATAACGTTAATAACTTTAAAAACGATAATAATAATAATAATAATGATTATAACGATAATAACTTTGCTAACGATAAAAACGATAATAACGGCGCTAGCGATAATAACGATAATAACGACAAAACGATATTAACGATAATAACGATTATAACGATAATAATAGTAATGGTAACGATAATATTGATAATAAAGGTAAAATCGATTATAAGGATAATAACGATAATAACTAAATAACTGCAGTAACAAAAATAACGAAAAAGACGATAATAACCGTAATAATAATAAAAATAACAACAATAACGATAATGACGATAATAACGATAAAAACAATAATAATAATAATATTAATGATGATAACGATAATAAAGGTAATAACGATAATAACGATAATAACTTTAGTAACGATAAAAAAGATAATAATAATAAAGATAATAACTACAATAACGGACATAACGAGAAAAACTATAATAAAAAAACTAATAACGATAATAACGATTATGACGGTAATAACGATAATAAGTTAATAACGGAAATAACGGTAACAAGGATTATAACAATATCAATAATAAAGAAATCATAATAACGTCCAAAGTATAATAAAGGTAGTAATAATAGTAATCAAAACGATAATAACTATTATAACGGTAGAAACGACAATAACGATAATAACGGTAATTACGATAATGACGATAATAACGATAATAACGATAATAACGATAATAACGTTAATGACGATTATAATAATAATAATAACGATAATGACGGTAAAACGATAAATGCGATAATAACGATAATAACGATAATAATTATAATAAAGGTGATAACGATAAAAACGACAATAAGGATAATAACCGTTATAACGATTATAACGATAATAACGATAAAGGTAATATCGAGAATAACGATAATAAGGATAATAAAGGTAATAACGTTAAAAACGATAGTATGGATAATAACGATACTAAAGATAATAATGATAAATGTAATAAGGATTATTACCGTAATAACGAAAATAACGAAAATAATGATAATAATAATGATAACGATAATAACGGTAAATCGATTAATACGATAATATCGATAATAACGGTAACTATAATATCAATAACGATAATAACGATAATACCGAAAATAGCTATAATAATTATTAATAGTGACAATAATGGTAAAAAAAATAAATACGATAATAACGATAATGATGATAACAATAGTAATAATAAGGATAATAACGATAATAACTTCATTAAAGATAATAACGATAGCGATAATAACGATAATAACATTAATAAGGATTATAACGGAATAAACGATAATAACGATAATAAATATAATAACGAGAATAACGATAATAATAATATTAATAAGGATAATAAAGTATATAAAGACAATAACGATTACAATTATTATAACGGAGGTAATGATAATAAAGATAATAACGATAATAACGACAACAAATATAATAAAGATAATAACTATATTAAACATAATAACGATAATAACGTTAATAACCATAACAAAAACAATGATTATAACGCTAGTAACGATAATACCGAAAGTAACGATTATAATGATAATAACGGAAATAACTGTAATAGCGATAATAAAGATAATAACAATAACAACGATTCTAATGATTATAACAGTAATAGTTAAAATAACGTTAATATGGATAATAATTATGAAGATTATTACACTTTTAAAAGTAGTAACGACAAAAAAGTTATTAAAGATAACGATAATAAGGATGAAAGGATAATAACGATAAAAACGATAATAACGATTCTAATAATAATACTAAGGATAATAACGTTAATTACGATTCTAATAATAATAATAACGATAATAACGATAATAATGATATTAACGACAATACCGATAATAAAGATAACTTTAATAACGATAACTATAATAACGATAATAAAGGTAATAACGATAATATCTATATTAAGGATAATAATAATAATAATATTAACGATAATAACGGTAAAACGATAAATACGATAATAACGATAATAACGATAACAACGTTAATAACGATATAAATGATAATAAAGATAATAACTATAATAACAATAATAACTCTAATAACGGTAAAAACAGGTAATAACCTGTTAGTAAACTCTAGTAAACTCTATTATCTAACCTGTAGTAAAGATAATAGAGTTTATAACGATAATAACGATACTAACGATTATAACGGTAATGAATGTTATAGCGGTAATAACGATAACGATAAAAAGGTTCATATCGGTAGTAAGTGTAATTCAGATAATAAGGATAATAACGAAAATAAAGGTTATAACAATAATAACTTTGTTAACGATAATAACGATTATAACGATAATAACGATAAATCGAAATAAACGATTATAACTATAATAACGATAATAACGATAATAACGATATTAACGATAATAACGACAATAACGATAAAAACTATAATAAAGATAATAAGGATAATAACGATAATAATGTATATAACGATAATTATAATAATAATAACATCAATTACTATCATAATGGTAATAACGATAATAATGGTCATAGCGATAATAGCGATAATAAATATAATAACGATAATGGAAATAATATCGATACTAACGATTATAACGAAAATAACGATAACAAATTTAATTACACTACTGAATAAAGATTACAACGACAACAACGATAATAACGATAATAACATTAATAAAGTTAAGAACGATAATAATAATAATAATAACGATAATAACGCTGATAACGATAATAACGATAATAACGATAATAACAAGAATAATAATAATAACAACTATCATTACAATAATATCGAAAATAACGATTATAGCGATAATAAAGGTAGTAATATTAATAACGAATGTAATAGTAATAATAACAATAATAACGATAATAATGATTTTAACGACAATAAAGATTATAACGTTAATAATAATAATAACGTATATAAAGATAATAACGAAAATAACAATAATAACGTTAATAACGTTTATAATTATAATAATAATGATAATAACTATGATAACGATAAAACCGCCAATAACGATAATAACGATAATAATAATAACAAAATCGATATTAACGATTATAACAATAATAATGGTTATAACGAAACTAGAGATGATAACGACAATAATGGTAATAACGCTAATAACTGAAATAACGGTAATAACGAAAATAATGTTAATAACGATTATAATAATAGTAATAATGGTAATAACGACAAGGACGATAATAACGAAAAAAATAGTAACGATAACGTAAAAAACGATAATAACCATTATAAACATACTAACGGTTATAACGATAATTACAATAATGACAAAAATAACGATAATAACGATAATAACGATTATAAGGTTAACTATAAATACGATAACGATATAAACGATTACATCGTTAATAACGATAATATCGGTTAAAACGATAATTACAATAAATATAATAAATATAATAACAGAAATAATGATAAAAACGGCAATAATAATACAAATAATGATAATAACGATTATAACGAAAATAATTCTAATAACTATAATAAAGATAATGACCATATAATAATAATAATAATAATACCAATAATAATAATAATAACGATAATAACGATAATAAGTATAATAGCGGTAATTACTATAATCACGATAATATTAATAATAATAATGATTATAACGATAATAACAATAATAACGGTAATAACTGTATTTACGTTAATAACGATAACAATTACGAAAACAACGATAATAACAGTACTAACGATAATCAATGTAATTACGATAAGTATTTTCATAACGATAATATCTATAATATAAGTTAATAACGTAAAAATGATAATAACAATAATAACGATAATAAAAATAATGACGATATTAACGATGATAACTATAATAACGAAAACATCAATAATAAAGATTGTAACGATAATAACGATAATAAATATGTTAAAAATAATAAAGTTCATAATGATTATAACGATAATAGTAATAATAATAACGTTAATGGCAATAATAACGGTAATAAGTTTAAAATGGTAATTATGCTAATAACGATAATATCTATAATAACAATAATTACCACAATAATAATAATAATAAAGATATTAACGTTTATAATAATAATAATAACGATAATATCGATAATAGCGGTAATAACGATATTAACGTTAATAACGATTCAAACGATAATAATAATGATAATAACAATAACAAGGATAGTAACGATTATTTCGATAATAACTATAATAACGATCATAATGGAAATGACGAAAGCAACAATACAAAATATAATAGACATAATAATGATAATAACGAATATAACGATAATAACGATAATAATTATAATAATAACGATAATAACGATAAACACGATATTATCGATTAAAACGGTAATAATAATAATAATAACGATAATAAAGATAATTAAGGTAATGCGGTTAATAACGATAAAATCGATAAAAACGACACTAAAGATAATAACGATAATAATAATAATAATGACGATAATTACGAAAATAACCGTAATAGAGATAATAACGGCAATAACGATAATAACGGTAATAACGATAGTAACGATAAAAACGACAATAATAATAAAGATAATTAAGATAAAAATAAAAATAAAGATAAAAACAATAATAATAATGCTAATAACGATAATAAAGATTATAACGAAATATATTCTAATAAATTTAATAACGATAATTACGATAATAAAGATAATAATAAATATAATAATAATAAATATTAATAAAACATAATATAAATAATAATTATAATAAAGAAAAAGTTTACTAACGATTATAACAATAACAACGAATATAACCATAAAAACGATAACAACTATAGTAATGTTTATAACGATAATGATAATAACGATTATAACGTTAGTAAAGATTATAACGAAAATAAGTGATAATAAAGTGATAATAACGATAATAACTATAATCACGATTAAAATGATAATAACGATAATAACGATAATAAACATAATAACAATAATAACGAAAATAATAGAAATAATAATAATAATAATAATATTAATAATAATATTCATAATAATAATAATAACCATAATAATTATAATATAAATAATAATAACGCTAATAACGATATTAACTATAATAGCGATAATAATGATACTATCTGTAATAACAATAATACGGTAATAAATGTAATAAAGGTAATAACGATGATAACGTTAATAACGATAATAACAATAATAACGAAAAAATTGATAAAACCGATTATAACGATAATAACGATAATAAGGACAATAGCGAATTTAAAGAAAATAACGATAATAACGATAATAACGATAATAACAGCAAAAACGACAATAATAACAACGAGAATAATAATAATAATAACAATAATAACCATAATATCGATAACAACAATAATAATGATTACAGCGGTAATAACGATTAAAACGATAATATCTATAGAATCATAAATAACATTAATAACGATATTAACGATAATGATGATAATAACGATTGTAACCATAGAAATTATAATAATAACGAAAATAACGTTTATAACGATAATAACGATAAGAACGATAATAACGCAAATAATAATAATAGCGATAATAACGGTAATAACGATAATAACGAAAATATTGATTATAACGATAATACCAGTAATAACGATAATGTCGATAATAACTGTAACATACGGTAATAACGTAATAACGATAATAACAATTATAACAATAATATCGATAATGTCGATAATAACGATAATAATTATATTAAAGGTAATATCTGTAAAAACGATAATGACGATAATAACGACAATAAGAACGATAATAATAATAGTAACGATAAAAACAGTTATAACGGTATTAAATATGAGAACGAAAATAACGATAATAACCTTAAAAATAATAATAATAACGCTAATAACGATATTAACTATAATAGCGATAATAATGATACTATCTGTAATAACAATAATACGGTAATAAATGTAATAAAGGTAATAACGATGATAACGTTAATAACGATAATAACAATAATAACGAAAAAATTGATAAAACCGATTATAACGATAATAACGATAATAAGGACAATAGCGAATTTAAAGAAAATAACGATAATAACGATAATAACGATAATAACAGCAAAAACGACAATAATAACAACGAGAATAATAATAATAATAACAATAATAACCATAATATCGATAACAACAATAATAATGATTACAGCGGTAATAACGATTAAAACGATAATATCTATAGAATCATAAATAACATTAATAACGATATTAACGATAATGATGATAATAACGATTGTAACCATAGAAATTATAATAATAACGAAAATAACGTTTATAACGATAATAACGATAAGAACGATAATAACGCAAATAATAATAATAGCGATAATAACGGTAATAACGATAATAACGAAAATATTGATTATAACGATAATACCAGTAATAACGATAATGTCGATAATAACTGTAACATACGGTAATAACGTAATAACGATAATAACAATTATAACAATAATATCGATAATGTCGATAATAACGATAATAATTATATTAAAGGTAATATCTGTAAAAACGATAATGACGATAATAACGACAATAAGAACGATAATAATAATAGTAACGATAAAAACAGTTATAACGGTATTAAATATGAGAACGAAAATAACGATAATAACCTTAAAAATAATAATAATAACGATAATGATGATAATAACGATACTAACTTTAATAATGATAATAATGATAATAACAATTACAACGACAAAAATAATAATAATAACAATAATAACGATAATAACAATAAAAACGGCAATAACGATAATAACGATTATGACGATAATATCGACAATAACGATAATAACGATAATAAAGATAATAACTCTTTTAACTATAAAAACGATAATAATGATAATAATAATAATAACTACGATAATAACGGTAATAATATTAATAATAATAGCAATAATAACGATCATAACAATAATTCCAATGATAAAAATAATAGCATTAATAAAGATTACAACGATTATAACGATAATAATAATAATAATGACGAAAATACAGATAATATTTATAATATCGGTAGTAACGATAACAACGATTGTAACCATAATTACGATAATAAAGATAATATCAATAAAAACCATAAAAGCGATAATAACGATAATAACTGTTATATCGATAATAACCATATTAACTTTAATAATGATAATAACGATAATAACGATAATAACGAAAATAAGGGTAATAACGATAATAACGATTATGAAGCAAATATCGATAAAAACTGTAATAACGATAATCAAGATAATAACGCTAAAGACGGCAAAAATGATAATAATGATAATAATTAAAATAATGACGATTAAAACGATAATTACCTAAAGAACGATAATAATAATAATAATAACGGTAATAACCCTAATAACGAGAAAAAGGATAATAAAGAAAATAATAATAATAATAACGAGAATAAAGTTAATAACGGTATTAATGATAATAACGATAAAAGCGATTATAAGGATATTAACGATAATAATAATATTAATAACAATTCCAACGGTAATAACGGTAATAACGTTCATAACGAAAACTACGATAATAGCGATAATAACGATAATAAGCATGCTAAATAAAATAATAATGATAATAACGATAATAAGGATACTAACGGTAATTACAATAATATCGATAATAACGATAATGATGATATTCACGATAATAAATATTTAAATAATAATGTCGGTAATAACGGTAATAACTGTAATATTGATATTAACGATAATAACGATAATAATTATAATACCACAATAATAATAATAATATCGATAATAACGAAAATAACGGTTATAACGATAATAAAGATCAAAAAGATAATAATAATAATAATAACAATAAGAACTATAAAAACGATAATAACTTTAATAACAATAATAACGATAATAACGATACTAACAATAATAACGGTAATAACGACAATAACACTAAAGAAGATAATATCGATAATAACGATAACAACGATAATAAAGGGAATAACGCTAATAACGATAAAAACGATAATAATGGTATTAATAATAATAGCAACGATAATAACGATAATAATAATAATAATAGGGATAATAACGGTTAAAACTGTAATAACTACCATAACGATATTAATGTAAATAACTTTAATTACGGTAATTACAATTATAACCGTAATAACGATAACGACGATATTAACGATAATAAGGATAATAGCGTTAATTACGAAAATAACGATTATAACGATAATAATAATAACAATAACATTAATAACGATTATGATTGTCATAACTATAATTAAGATAATAAATGTGATAAGGATAGTAACGATAACAACGATTATTATGATAATAATAATGAAATAGTAATAATAACGATAATTAACGTTAAAAACGATAAAATAAGAATAATAGCAATAATAACGATAACAAACATAATAACGATAATAACGATAATGACGATAGTAAGGATAAAATCTATAATAACGATAATGACAATAATAAGGATTATAACGATAATAACGATTATAAAATATAAAAAAATAATAACGATAATAAAGCTTATGCGGATAATATTAATACTAATAACGATAATAACGATAAAAATCAAATATCGACAATAACGGTAATAACGAAGATAACGATATTAACGATTATAACAATAATAACGGTAATAACGATAATAATGATAATAAATAATTCTAATAACGATAATAAAGAAAATAAAGATAATAACGATTCTAACCATAACAATAATAATAATAACAGTAATGTATATAATAAGGAAAATAACCGTAATTACGATAATGACCATAATATCGATAATAATAATAATAAAAATTATAATAACAATTATAACGGAAATAACGATAATTAAGATAATAAGGATAATTGCGATGATGATGATACTAACGGTAATTACGTTAATAATGAAAATAACGACAACTATAATGCTAACAACGATAATAACAATAATAACGGTAATAACGATAATAACGATAGTAAGGATAATAATGATAGTAACGAAAATGAAGATTATAACTATAATATCGATAATAAAGAAAATAACGGTAATTACGTTAATAAAGATAATAACAATAATATTAATACTAATATCGATAATAATGATTATAACGTTAATAACGATAATAAAAACAATAACTATACTATCGACAATAAAGATGATAACAATAATTCTAATACTAATAACGATAAACGATAATAATAACAAAGATAATAACGATTATAACGAAAAAAATTCTAATAAAGATAATAACGAAAATAGCAATAATAAGGATGATAACCGTAATTACGATAATAGCGATTATAACTATAATAATAATAATAACCATAATGACGGTAATAACGGTAATAACTATAATAACTTTGACAAAGAATAACGATAATAACGTAATAATCATAATAACGATTAAAACGATAAAAACGATAAAAGCGATAATAATAATAACAATAACAATAATAACGATAATAAAGGTAATAACTTCAATAACAATAATACCTATAACAACGATTATATCCATATTTACGATAATAAAAATAATGACGATATAAACGATAATAGCCATTATTACGATAATAACTGTAATATAGACAATAAAGATAATAACGATAATAATAATAATAACGATAATAAATGTAATAATGATAATAACGATTATGATGATAATATCGTCAACAACTATAAAAACGATAATTACGACAATAACGCTACATACGACAAACACGTTCACAATGATAGTAATAATAATAATAACGATAATAACGAGTATAATAATAATAATAACGAGACCAATGCTAATAACGATAATACCTATAATAACGATACTAAAGTCAATAACAATAATAATAATTTTAACCACAATAATAATAATAATATCGATAATAACGATAATAAAGATAATAACGATAATAACGGTAATAACGATAATAACGATTATGACGATAATATCGATAATAACGATAATAACGATAATAACAATAATAACAATAATAACGATAAAAACTATAATGAGGCTAATAGCGGTAATTACGATAATAACAATAATCACGATAATAATATTAATAATAATGATAATAACGATAATAAGTGAAATAAAGATAATAACGATAATAATGTTAATAATAATAATAATACCGATAATGTCGATAATAACGATACTACCTATAATAATGATAATTACGATAATGGCGATTATAACGATAATAAAGATAATATGGTTAATAACAATAATAACAATAATAACAATAATATCGTTTATAACGATAGTAATGATATAATAACGATAATAACGGTAATAACTGTAATAACGATAATACTGATTATAACGGTTATAATGAAAATAATAATATTAATAGCGATAATATCGATTATATCTGTAATAATGATAATAACGATTATAACTATAATAATGATAATACCGATAAAAAAGATTGTAACGATAATAACGATAATAAATATAATAACATTAATAACGATAATAACGATAATGACGATAATATCAAAGTAACAGCTACAACGATAATAATGATAATAATCTCAATAATCCTAACAATAACGGCAATAACGGTAGTAAAGATAATAACGATTATAACGATATTAACCTTAATAATAATAATAATAATGATAATGACGATAATAACGATATTATCTATAATAATGATAATAACAATAATAACTAATATAACGATCATGACGATAATAAAGTTAATAACAATAATGACGATAATAACGGTTATAACGTAAGTAATAATAATAATAACGATAAAATCGATAATAACCGTAATGACGATAATAATGATAATAATGATTATAACGAGTATAATAATAATAATAGCGATAATAACGATTATAACAGTAATAACGATAAGAACGATAATGCCGATCAAAATGATAATTATTACAAAAATAATAACGATAATAACGAAAATAACGATAGAAACGGTAATAATAATAATATTAATGTGAGTAACGATAATAAGGGAAATAATTCGAAAAAAGATAATAACGAAAATAACGATAATAAAGATTATAACGGTAATAACAATAATAGCGAATATAAATATAATAACAATAATAATAACCATAAAGACGGTAATAACGGTAATAAGTATATTAACGATAATAACGAAAGTAACGATAATAACAGTTATAACCATAACAATATTAATAATAACGATAATATGTATAATAAGGATAATAACGATTATTAAAATAATGACCATAATAACAATAACAATAATAGTAATATGTATAATATCAATGATAATGGTAATAACGATTATAATGATTATAACGATAATAGCGATAAAAACGATAATAATATTAATAATAACAATTATAACGATAATAACGGTAATAACGATAACAACGATAATATCGATAAAAACTATAATAGCGATAATGACGATAATAACGCTCAAAACGACAAAAACGTTAATAATGATAATAATAATAATAACGATAATAACGAGAATGACCTTAAAAACGATATTAATAATAATAATAATGATAGTAACGATAATAACGATTATAACGATAAAAACGATAATAATAATATTAATATCGATAATAAGGATAATAAGGCTAATAACGTTAAAAATAATAATAATAATAATAACGATAATAACAATAATAACGGTAATAACGATAATAGTGGTAATAACTATAATAACGATAATAACGATAATAAACAAAACAACGATAATAGCGATAACCGTGATAATTACAATAATAACGATAATAACGATAATAAGCATAATAACGATAATTATGATAGGTACGATAATAACGATAATTACGTTTATAACGATAACGATAACAACGATTATAACGGTATCAACGAAATCAACGATAATAACGATTATAATGATAATAGCGATAATTACGATATTAACAATAATAATAAGAATAACAATAATAACGATAATAACGATAACATCAATTATAACGATAATAATGGTTACACAGGTTATAACGTTGATAAAGATTAACGATAATATCCATAATGACGATTATAACGATTATACCTGTATTAACGAAAATAACGAAAATAACGATAATAACGGTAATAACGATTATAGCGGTAATAACTATAATAAATATTATAACGATATAAGTGACTATTACTGTAATAATGGTAATAAGGATAATAATGATAACTACGATAGTGACGGTAATAACGAAATTAATTATAAGGATAAATTCGATTATAAGGTTAGTAACGATAAAAAAGATAATAAAGATATTATCGATAATACCGATGAAAACGATAATAACGATAATAACCTTACTAACGATAATTACAATAATAATAATGATAATAAAGATAATACCGAAAAAAACAATAATAACGATAATAACTATAATAAGGACAATTACAATAATAACGACAATAACAGATTTGTCTATTATAACGATAATGAAGTTTATAACGATTTAACGATAATAAGGATAATAACGATAATAAGTATTATGGCGATAATAACGCTAATGAATATAATAATGTCAATGAGGTTAAAAAAGATAATAAGGATATTAACTATAATAACAATAATAACGATAATAACAGAAATAAAGATAATAAAGATATCGGTAGTAACGATTATAGCGGTAGTAATAACCATTAAGATGATAACGATATTAACGGTATTAAAGTTTATTACGATAAAGATAATAACGATTATAACTGTAGCAAAGATAAAAACGAAAATATCGATTATAACGATAATAACGATAATAACGATACTGATAATATAAATAGCGATAGAAACATTAATAACATTAATAAAGATAATAAAGACAATAATAATTATAATAACGATAACAAAGATAAAAACGATAATAACGGCAATAGCTATAATAACGATAATAAGGAAAATAGCAATAATAACAATTTTAACAAGAACAACTTTATTAACGATAGTAACGATAATAACGTTTATAATGATAACGATATCAAAGATTATAACGGTAGCACCGATGATAACGAGAATAACGACAACGATAATAACGAAAATATCGGTAATAACGATTATAAAGATAATAACGATGAAAACAATAATAAAGATAATAAAGAAAATAACGATAAAAAGATGATAACGATAATAACCATAATAACGATTCTAATAATAATAATAACGATAATTACGATAATAATGATAATAACGTCAATAACGATAATAACGATAGTAACGAAAATAACGATAATAACGATAGTAACGAAAATAACGATAATAACGATAGTAACGATAATATCGATTAGAATAATAGTAATAACGATAAAAACGATAATAACGAAAATAACAACAAGAGCGATAATTATAATAACGATAACGATAATAACGATTATAACGGTGATAAAGATAATAACGATATTAAATATGATTATAATAATAATAACTATAATAACGGTAATAACGATAAAAACGATACTAAAGATAATAACGATAGTAATAGTAATAATAACGATAATAACAATAGAAACTTTAATAAAGGTAATAAAGATAATAACGATAACGTTAAAAAGGATAAAAACGATTATTACGAAAAGAAAGATATTAATGATAATTACGATAGTAACAATATTAACGATAATAGCAATTATTAAGATAATAATGATTATAATATGATAATAACTATAAAATGATAATAACTATAAAAACGAAAATATCGATTATAACGGTAATAGCGATAATAACAGTAATAAGGATAATAAGGATAACAATGATAGTATCGATAATAACGGTAATAACGGTAAGACGATAAGAACGATGAAAATATTATAAAGATAATAATGATAATAACGCTAATTATATTAATAATTACGATAAAAACGATAATAACGATAATGACGATATTATGGTTTGTAAGGATAATAACGATATATAATATTAATAGCAATAATAACGAAAATAACGATAATAACGATAATAACGATAATAACATAAATGACGATAATAATAATAATAATTTTAAATACGATTATAACGATAATAACGATAATAACTATAATAACGAAAGCGATAATAATAATAATAACGATAATAACGATTTTAAAGATAATAACGACAATAACGATAATAACGACTGTAATTATATTTACAATAACGATAAAAACGATTATAAATGTGATAACGGTAATAAAGATAATCACGATAATAAAGATAAGAAGATAAGAATGATAATAACGATACTAAAGAAAATAACTATTCTAAGAATAACGATAATAAAGATTCGAACAATAATAACTGTGATACCGATACTAATTATACTAATAATAATAATAACGATAATAACAATAATATAGAAAATAACGATTATAACCATTATAACAATAATAATAATAATAATAACAATAATAACGGAAATAAAGAAATAACGAATATTCAAATAATAACGATTATAACGATACAAACGATAATATCGAGAATAACTACAATAAAGATAATAACGATAATAACGATAACATCGAAAATAACGACAAAAACAAAAATAACGATAATAACGAGGTTAGTGATAATAATAATGATAATAATGTTAAGAACGATTATAAAGATAATAATAATAATAACGTTAATAACGATAATAACGATAATGATAATTATAATACAGATAATAACGGTAATAACGATGATAGCGATAGCGATAATAACGATAATAACGGTAACAAGGATAATAAAGGTAATAAGGATAATAACGATAATAACGTTAATAATGATAATCATAATAATGATCATACCTGTAATAACGATAATAACGATAATAACGATAATAATAATATTAATAACGATAATAACGATACTAATTCTAATATAGATAATAACGATAATAACGATAATTATAATAATAATAACGGTAATACTGATAAAAACGATAATAACGGTAATACCGATAATAGCGATAATATCGATAATAACTAGAATAACGATAACGTTAATAACGATTATAAAGGTAATATTAATAATAACTATAATAATGATAATAACGACATAAACTGTAATAATAGTAATAATGATAATAATATTAAGAAAGATAATTACGACAATAAAGGTATTAACGATAATAATGATTACGATAATTACGATTTTAAGGGTAGTAACGAATATGAAAATCATAAAGTTATCAATTTCAACGATAAAAAAGAAAATAATGATAATAACGATAATAATGTTATTACGTCAATAAAGATAATAACGACAATAGTAATAATATTAACGATAATAAAGACAAAAACGATCATAACGATAAAATCGATAACTACGATAATAACGATAACGATAACAACGATTATTTCGGCAATATCGATAATAACGTTAATAACGATAATAACGACAAGAACAAAGATATCGATAATGACAATAAGAATATTATTAATAACGCTAATTTCGATAATAAACATAAATACGATAATAATAATAATATTAAGGTTAATAGCGATACTAACGATAACAAAGATATTAACGATGATAAAGATAATAATAATTATAATAACGATAATAACGATATTAACGACAATAAAGATAATAACGATAGTAATGGAAATAACTATAATTATAATAGTAATTACGATAATAACGATAATAACGATAATAACGTCAATAAAGTTAATAACGACAATAAGAATAATAATAAAGATGATAAATGTAAAACCGAAAATAACGATAAAAACGATAATAAAGTTAATAACGATGACGATTATAACGGTAGTAACGGAATCAAAGATTAAAAGGAAAATAACGGTAATAGCTATAAAACGATAATTACTAAAATAACGCTAATGACGATTTTAACAAAAATATCTATATTAACGATAATAAAGATATTAAAGATTAAAACGTTGACTATAACAAAGATTGCAATGAATGTCACGATAATAACGATAACAATAATAACGTCTATTATCGGTAATAACGATAATATCGTGAATATCGATATTAACGAAAATTACAATATTAACGATGACAAAGGTAATAATAATAATAATAACGTTAATATCGATAATAACGATTATAATGATAATAATAATAATAATAATAATAACGAAAATAACTACAATAACGATGATAACGATAATAACGATAATAACGATAATAACGATAATGACGATACTAATAATATTAATAACGATAGAAACAGTAATAACTTGATTAAAGATAATATAGACAAAAATAATTATAATAAAGGTAATAAACATAAAAACGATAATAACAGCAATAGCGATAATAACGATAATAACGAAAATTACAATAATAACAATTTTAACAATAATAACTATATTAACAATAATAACAGTAATAACGTTTATAACGGCAACGATATCAAAAATTATAACGGTAGTAACGATGATAACGATAGTAACGGAAATATCGATAAGAAACGATTATAAAGATAACAACGATTATAACAATAATAACGGTTATAACGTAACTAAAGATGATAACGACATTAATGGTAATAACGATAATAATAATAATAATGACGATAGTAAAGGTATTAACGATAATAACTGAAATAACGGTAATAACGACAATAATGTTAATAACGGTTATAATAATAGTAATAATGATAATAACGACAAGGACGATAAAAACAAAAACTTTAGTAACAATAACGTAAAAAACGTTATTAACCATTATAAACATAATGACTACAACTATAATAACAATAATAACGAAAATAACGATAATAACGATAATAACGGTAGTAATATTAATAACGGTTTTAATAATAATAATAACGATAATAACGACAATAACGATTATAAGGTTAACTATAATTACGATAACGATATTAACGATTATAACGATAATAACGATACTAAAGATAATAACGATAATACCAATAAAACTATAATAAAGATAAGAAGGATAATATTGATACTAATGAATATAACGATAATAATGATAATAATATCGTCAATTACGTTAATAATTGTAATAAGGATAATAACGGTAATAAGCAGAATAACGAAAATAATAATAATAATAACGATAATACCGATATTAACGGTCATAACGATAATAACGATAATAAATATAATAAGTATAATAACGATAATAAAGATTATAACGATAATAATAATAATAATAACGTTAATAATTATAATAACGATAATAATGAAAATAACCACAATAATAATAATAATATCTATAGTAGAGTCAATAACGATTAGAACGATAAGACGAGAAAATAGTAATAATAATCATAACAATAATAACGATAATAACGTTAATACCTTTAATAACGATAATAACGATAATAACGGTAATAACGTAAATAACGGTAATAACGTAAATAACGATAATAAAGATAATAACGATAATAACCATAATAATGATTATAACGACAATAATAATAATAATAACGTGAATTACGAAAACAAAGGTAGTAGCGATTTTAACGGAAATAATGATAATACAGGTAATTACGATAAAAACGACAATAAAGATTATTATAATACTAACGATAATAACGATAATATTGTTAATAGCGATAATAACGATAATGAAAATAATAAAGATAATAACGATTATAAAGGAAATAACGATCATAAAGATACTTACAATAATAACTATAATAACGTTAATAATAATAAAAACGATCATTACGATAATAACGACAATGACGAAAATAATAATAATAATAACGATAATAAGCATAACAATAATATTAAAAACGTTAATAGCGATAATAACGACAATAATGATATTTACGATAATAACGATGATAACGATATTTACCCTAATTCCGATAATAACGATAATAACGATAATCACAATTATAACGATAATAATAATAATAATAACGATAATATCGCTAATGAAGATGATATCGATGGAAATGATAATAATAATAATGATGACAATACTAAAGATAATAACGATAAAGTATTTAATAACTATAATAATGGTAATAACACTAATAATAATGATAATAACGTTAACAACGATAATAAATAAAATAGCGATTATAAATGTAATAACGACAATATCGATAATATCCACTAAAATAATAATAATAACTATATTAACAATAATAAAAATTATAACGGTAATAATATTAATAATGACCATAAGGATAATTACAGTATTATGGATAATAACGAAAATGACGATAATAACGATAATAACTACAGCAACGGTAATAACTGTGATAGAAATTAACGATAATTTCGATAATAACGGTAATAACGGTAATAACGATAATAACGATAATAACGATAAAAACGTGAGAAAAGATAATAACGATAATAAGTACAATAACGATAATAACGAAAATAACGGCAATAACGATAATAACGATAATAACGTAATAACTATTATAATGATAATAAGTGTAACAACGGTAACAACGGTGATAGAGTTATACGATAAAAACCAGAATAACGATAATATTGGGAATAACTATAATAACGGTAATTATAATAATAATATCAATAATAGTTATAATAGCGATATTTACGATAATAACGATAATAACAAAAAAACAATAATAACGATAATAACGAAAATATCGATAATAACGTTAATAACTACAATAATGATAAAAACGATATTAACGATAATAACGATAATAACTGTAATAACGTTGATAAGGATAATAACGATAATCACGATAATAATAGTAATAATTAAGATAATAACGAAAATAACGATAACAACGGTAATAACGTTAATAACGATTACGATATCGACGGTATTAAATGTAATAATGATATATAAGGTAATAACGATAATAACGATATTAACGATAATAACGATAGTGATAATAGCGTATATAACGGTATAAGGAAAATAACTGTAATAACGGTGAAAACGATTATATCGATAATCACAATATAATAGTAATAATAACGATAATAACGATTATAACGATAATAACATTAATAATGATAATAATGATTATAATATTAATAAAGACAATAACGGTAATATCGGTAATAACGATTATAACGATGAAAACGATAATAATGATAATAATAATAATAATAATAATGGTAATAACAAAAATGATGATAGAAACTGCAATAACATTAATAATCTTAACAACTATAATAACAATTATAATAATAATACTGATTATAATGGTAATAACGTTAACAGTAATAATAATGACGATAATAACGGTAATAACTATTCTGATGATAATAAAGATAAATACGAAAAAGTGGTTAATAACGATAATAACGATAGTAATAGTAATAACAATTATAACAAAAATAATACCGATAATAATGATACTAATCGTAATAACGATAACGACGATAAGACGACAAGAATGATAATAATGATAATAACGACAATGAAGATAATAACGATAATAACTAAAATTAGGATAACGATAATAACGATAATAACGATAATAACGATAATAACGATAATAACGGTAGCAATAATTATAATAACAATAATACAATAATAAGGGTATTAACGAAAATAACGACAATTACGATAATAACGATAATAATGTTAATAACGATAATAATAATTATAATAACGATAATAACAATAATAACGATACAAATTGTAATATATGTAATAACGGTAATAACGTTAATAACGATAATAATAATTATAATAAAAACTATAATAACTACGATAACAAAATTAACGAAAATAACTATAACAAAGGTAATATTGATAATAACGATAAGAAAAATAATAGCGATAAAAATGATAATAACGGTAATAGTAATAATATTAGTAATAATAAGAATAATAATGATGATAATGACAATAATAATTATAATAACGATAATAACGCTACTAACGATAACAATAATATTATTAATGATAATAACCATAATAACAATAATAATGTTAAGAACGTTTATAACGATAATGCTGATAATAACTTTAAGTACGGTAATAAAGACAATAATGATAATAACGGTAATAACGGTAACGATAATAACGATTATAACGGTAATAACGATAAAGACGATAATAACTGTACTAATAATAATAATGAAGATATTTACGATAATAGCAATATAAACGATAATTTTAAAAATAATAATAATGATAAAAACGATAATAACGCTAATAACGATAATAAAGTTAATATCGATAATAACGATAATTACGATAATAACGATAAAGCCGATTATAACGATTGTAACAAAAATAAGGAAAATAACGAATACTAAGACAATAACGTCAAAAACGATCATAACGATAATAGCCATAGAAACGAAAATATCCATAATAGTAACAATAAATACATTAATAATAATAATAATAATAATAATAATAATAATAATAATAATACTAACGATAATTAGGATTATAACGATAATAACTCTAATAAAGATAATTATAATAATAATAACGATAATAAAGATGATAACGATGAAAACAGTAACATGGAAATTAGGATAAAAATGGTAATAACGATAATAACTATAAAGATAATAACGAATATAAAGGTAATAACGATAAAGACGATAACGATTCAAATAATAAAAATAATGATAATACCTGTAATAACGATAATGACAATAATAACGATATTAACGATAATAACGATGAAAACGTTAATAACGATAATAATAATAATAATAATAACAATAACGGTAATGACGATTAAAAGGTTAAAAACGATATAGACGGTAAAATCGATACTAATAATAATAATAACGATAACAACGACAATAACGATAATAATACTAAAAGCAATAATGACGATAAAAACGATAATAACGGTAATAACGGTGATAACGATAATAACGATAATCACGATAATCATAGTAATATTGACGATAATAACGATAATAACGATAACAATGGCAATGACGATAATAACGATTACGATAATGACGATATTAACTGTAATAACGATATAAAAGATAATAACGATAATTACGGTAATATCGATAATAGCGATAACGATAATAACGCTCCTAACGGAATAACGATTATAGCGGTAATAACGGTGATAATAGCGATAATCATGATAGTAATAGTAGTAATAACGATAATAACGGTAATATCGATAGCAACGGCAGTTACTATAATAAAGAATACGAAAATGACGATAATAACTGTCATAACGACAAAAAAGATAATGACTATAATAATGATAATAACGATAATTACGGTAATAACGGTAAAAACAATAATTACGAAGCGATCGATGTGAACGTTAATAAATATAATAACGACAATAATAATAAAATAATAATAATTAAGATATTACCAATAATATCGGTAGTAAAGATAATAACGATAATAACGATAACAACCATAATAATAATAATAATCAGGATAATGTCGTTAATTTCGATACTAAGCATAAGAACGATAATGACGAAAGTGACGATTAGAACGATAATAACTCTTACAACGGTAATAATAATAATAATAACGATAAAAATGATATTATCTGTAATAACGATAATATCTTTAATAACGATAATAACGAAAATAACAATAATAAGGATATTAACGGTAATAAAAGTAACAACTATTATGACGATAATATTGATAGTAACGATAATAACGATAATAAGTATAAGAACCATAATAATAATAATAATAATGATATTAACGATAATAAGGATAATAACGGTAATTACGATAATAAGGATAATCACTATAATAACAATAATAATTATGATAATAACGAATATAACGGTAATATCAATAATAACAGTAAGAACGATAAATATGATAAGGACGATAATAAAGATAATATTGATACAAACGAAAATAACGATTATAACGATAAAAATGATTTTAACGATAATATTAATAATAATAACGATAATAACGATAATAACGATAATGACGATAATAACGATAATATCGATAATAACGGTAATTACGATATTGACGATAATAACGATATAAAGGATAATAATGGTATGGATAGTAAGGATAATAACCATAATAATAATAATAATAACGACAATAAGGATAATAATAATTATTATAATGGTAACAACGATGTTAACGATAATAAATATAATAAAGTTAATAACGGTAATTAAGAAAATAACGATAATAACTATAATAGAATCTATAATAACGATTATAACGATAATAACGATAATGAAGATAATAATAATAAAATCGATAATAACAATTATAACGATAATAATAATAATAATAACGATAATAACGATTAAAGCTGTAATAACGTTAATATCGATAATAACGATATTAACTATAATAACGATAATTGTAATAACAATTATAACGGTAATAACGATAATAACGACAATAACGGTAGTAACAATTATAAAGTTAATAGCGGTAACAAAGAAAATAACGGAGATAAAGATTAACGATAATAACCATAATAACGATAATAACAATAATAAAGGTAAAAACGACAATAAAAATAATAACGATAATAATATAACAACAGGAATTATAACGTTAATTACTATAATTTCGATAATAACGATAAAGTCGATTAAAACGATAGTTACAAAAATAAGGACAATTACGAATTGTAAAACAATAACTACAAAAACGATAATAACGATTATAGCCATACAAACGAAAATATCGATAATAATAACAATAAATACATTAATAATAATAATAATAATAATAATAATAATAATAATAATAATAATAATAATAATAATAATAATAATAATAATAATAATAATACTAACGACAATTAGGATTATAACGACAATAACCCTAATAACGATAATAATAATAATAATAACGATCATAACCATAATTACGACAACAACAGTAATAACGATTTTAACGATTATATCGATTTAACGATAATAACAATAATAACGTAAATAACAACATGACAACGATAATAATGAAAATAACGATAATAACGATAATAACGATAATAGAGCTAAAAGCGATAATAAAGATAATAACATTAATAACGACTATTAAGGAAATAATGTTAATAAAGATAATAACGAGAATAACGATAATAACGATAATAATTACGGTAATAAATATAATAACTATTATAACGATAAAAACTATTATAACTTTAATAACAAATAAAATGACAATAACGGTAATGACGGTAATAATGATACTAACGATAAAAACGATAATAATAGTAATAATAACGACAAAAAATACAATAATAACGATAGTATCTAGAAAAACGATAATAACGATAATAACGACAATAACTGTAGCAACGGTAATAACGGTGATAGAAATTAACGATAATATCGATAATATCGGTAATACCGATAATAACGAAAATAACGATAAAAACATGAATAAAGATAATTACGATAATAAGTACATTAACGATAATAACTATAATACCGGTAATAACGATAATAACGATAATAACGATAATAAGCATGATAAATATATTAATAATGATAATAACGATAATAAGGATACTATCTGTATTTACGACAATAACGATAATAACGATAATGATGATATTGACGATAATAACAATTATAATGATAATGACGGTAATAACGATATTAACTGTAATATAGATATTAACGATAATAACGATAATAACAATAACACCACAATAATAATAATAATATCGATAATAACGAAAATAACGGTTATAACTATAATAAAGATCAAAAAGATAGTTATAATAATAATAAAAATAATAATTATTTTACGATAATAAAGATTATGACGATAATATCGTCAAAAACTACAAAAACGATAATTACGATAATAACGCTACATACGACAAACACGTTAATAATGATAGTGATAATAATAATAACGATAATAACGAAAATAATAATAATAATAACGAGAAAAATGCTAATAACGATAATACCTATAATAACGATAATAGAGTCAATAACAATAATAACAATGTTAACCACAATAATAATAATAATATCGATAATCGCGAAAGTAACGATTATAACGACAATATTGGTAATAACGATAATAACGATTACGACGATAATATCAATAATAACGATAATAACAATAATAACACTAATAACGATAAAACGATAATGAGGCTAATAGCGGTAATTACGATGATAACAATAATCACGTTAATAATATTAATAATAATGATAATAACGATAATAACGATAATAACGATAATAAAGATAATATCCTTAACAACGATAGTAACGACTATAACGATAATAATAGTAATAATAGCGTTAAAAACGATTGAAATTGTTATAAGGATAAATGCGATAATAACGAAAATAACGATAACATCGGTAATTACAATAATAACGGTACTAACGATAATGACGATAATAACGATAATAACGATAATAACCTTAATAATAATAATAATACCGATAATGACGATAATAACGATTCAATCTATAATAATGATTATTACGATAATAGCGATTATAACGATAATAAAGATAATCTAATTAATAACAATAATAACGATAATAATGTTTATAATGACAGTATAATAATAATAACGATAATAACGATAATAAACCTAATAACGATAATAATGATTATAACGATTATAACGATAATAATAATATTAATAGCGATAATAACGATTATATCTGTAATAAAGATAATAACGATTATAACTATAATAATGATAATACCGATAAAAAAGTTTGTAACGCTTATAACGATAATAAATTTAATAACATTAATAACGATAATAACTATCATGACGATAATAATAATAATAGTGAGGACAATAATAATAATAACGATACTAACTATAATAACGATAATAATAATATTAATAACGATAAAACGATAATAAAGATAAAAATGTTAATGACGATTATAACGATGATGAAAACAATAGTAGCAATACTAACGATTATCACTGTATTAACTATAATAATGATAATAACGATAATAACAACAATAAAGATAATAACGGTTATAACGTTAATAACAAGAATAAATTTAATGACACTAATATCTTTAATAATGATAAGAACTATTATAACGATAATTACTATATTAACGACAATTGCGTTTATAACAATAATAATAACGATAATTACGAAAATAACAGTAGTAAAGATAATATCGATAATAACGATAGTAACGATAAAAACGATAATTATATCAAAGATAATTACGATAATAACGGAAATAACGATAAAAACGATAATAATATTAAAATACTGATAATAACGAACATAACGGAAATAATTCTACAAACTATAATAACGAAAACAACAATAATAAGTATTATAAGGATAATTACGATAATAACGATTGTAACTATAATAACAATAATAATAACCATAATGAAGATAATAACGGTAGTAATTATAATAACGACAATAACGAAAATAACGATAATAACGTTTATAAGGTTATAAGCAATAATAACGATAATAACGATAATAACGATGATAACGATAATAAAAATAATATTGACGATAATAAACATAATAACGACAATAACGATAATAATGATTATAACAATAATAACGGTTATAACGAAACTAAAGATGATAACGACATTAATGGAAATAACGATAATAATAATAATAATGTCGATAGTAAAGGTAATAACGAATATAATTGATATAACGATAATAACGACAATAATGTTAATATCGATTATAATAATAGTAATAATGATAATAACGACAATAACGATAATAACGAAAACTTTAGTAACGATAACGTTGAAAACGTTAATAACCATTATAGACATAATAACGTTTATAGCGATAATAACGATTATAACTGTAATAACGATAATAACGATAATAACGCTAGTAATGTTAATAAAGATTTTAATAATAATAATAACGATAATAACGGCAATAACTATTATGAGGTTAATTATAACTGCGATAACGATATTAACGATTATAACGTTAATAAGGATAATAACGGTTAAAAGGATAATAACGATAATAACGATAATAACGATACCAAATATAATAATGACGATAATAACCATAATATCTACAATAACGATAATAACGATTAAACGATTATAACGGTAAAGCGAAACTAACGATGATAACAACATTAATGGAAATAACAATAATAGTAATAATAATAACTATAGTAAAGATAATTCGATAATAAATGTAATAACGCTAATTACGCTATTAAAGATAACACGGATAATAACGATTATAACGCTTATAATGTTAATAACGGAAATATCAGTAATAACTATAATAACGATATTAAAGATAATAACAAGAATAACAATAAAACTATAATAAAGATAGTAAGGATAATATCGATAATAATGAATATAATAATAATAATGATAATAATAATGTCAATTACGATAATAATGGTAATAAGGATAATAACGGTAATAACGATAATAACGAAAATAATAATAATAATAACGATAATACCGATTATAACGGTCATAACTATAATAACGATAATAAATATAATAAGGATAATAATGATAATAAAGATTTTAACAATAATAATAATAATAATAACGTTAATAATGATATTAACGATTATAATGAAAATAACGACAATAATAATAATAATATCTATAGTAGCGTTAATAACGCTTATAACGATAAGACGAGAAAAACGATAGTAATAACAATTATAACAATAATAACGATAATAACGTTAATAACGTTAATAAAGATAATAACGATAATAACCATAATAATGACTATAACGACAACAATATTAATAATAACGTGAATTACGATAATACAGGTAGTAGCTATTATAACGGTAATAAAGATAATACAGGTAATTACAGTAACAACGACAATAACTATAATAATAATACTAACGATAATAACGATAATATTGTTAATAGCGATAATAACGATAATGAAAATAATAACGATATTAACGATTATAACGAAAATAACGATCATAAAGTTATTTACAATAATATCTATAATAACGATAATAATAATAAAAACGATCTTTACGATAATAAAGACAATGACGAAAATAATAATAATAATATCGATAACAACCATAACAATAATAATAATAACGTTAATAGCGATAATAACGATTATAACAATAATAGCCTTAGTAATAATAATAATAACTATAATAATGATAGTAACGATAATAACTATAATAATAATAATAGTAACGATAATAACGATAATAAAGTTAATAACGAAAATGACGATTATGACGGTCATATCATTAATAATGATAATAACGAAAATAACGGTAATTACGAAGATAAGTATAATAACTCTAATAATAATAATAATTACGATAATGGCAATAATAAATGTAATAAGGAGAATAACTATTATATCGTTTACAACGATAAATAAGATAAAAACTCTAATAACGAAAATAATGATATTAACGATAATAACGATGATAACGATATTTACCCTAACTGCGTTAATAACGATAATAACGATAATGACAATTATAACAATAATGAGAATAATAATAACGTTAATGTCGTTAATAACGATAAAAACAACAATAATAACGATAATAACGATAACGTAATTAATAAATATAATAATGATAATAACACTAATAATAATGATAATAACGTTAACAACGATAATAAATAAAATAACGATTATAAATATAATAACGATAATAACGGTAATAACGATAAAAACTACAATAGGGATAATTACCGCGATAATTATAATAATATCGATATTAACGATAATAACAATTATAAAGATAAGAACGATAAAAACGATAATAATAATAATAATAAAAATAATACCGATAGTAACGATAATAACAACAATAACGTTTATAACGATAATGACGATAATAAAGATACTAACAATATTAAACTTAACAACGATAATAACGGTAATAACTATAGAAACGTTAATAAAGTTAATAACTATAATAACGATAATAGCGATAATATCCACTATAATAATAATAATAACCATATTAACAATAATAAAGATTATAACCGTAATAATATTAATAATGACCATAATAAGGTAATAACGATGATAACATCAATAACGATAAAAATAATAATAACGAAAAAATCGATAAAACATATTATAACGTTAATAACGATAATAACAATAATAACGATAATAACAGCAATAACGATAAGAACGATAACAACCATATTAATAATAATAATAACGATAATAACCATAATAACGATAACAACAATAATAACGATTATAACAATAATAACTATAAAAGCGTAGGTATCGTTCATAACGATATTAGCGATTACGGTGATAACAACGATAATAATAATAATAATAACGATAATAAAGATAATAACGATGAAAACTGTAATATGGTAATTACAAATAATAAAGATAATAACGATAATAATGATAATAACGATAACGATAATAACTATAAAGACGGTAATAACGATACTAATAATAATAATAACGAAAATAACGACAATGACTATAGTAAAAATAATAACAATAATAACGAAAATAACGACATTAGCGACAATAACGATAATAACGTTAATATCGAGAATAATAATAATAATAACTACAATAATAATAATAACGATAAAAATGGTAATAACGGTAATAACGATAATAACGATAATAAAAATAACGATAATAACTGTTATAATGGTATAACCGATAAACACGATAGTAATTGTACTAATAATAATAATAATAATAATAATAATGTTATTAACGTTTATAACCATATTAGCGATAATAACAATAATAACGGAAATAACGATTATAATAATAATAACGATAATAAAGGTAATAACGATAATAAGGAAAATGATAGTAATATTAATGATAATAATTAGAATAATAACGATAATATCTATAAAAACGATAATAACGATAATAACGATAGTAACGATAATAATATTAATACTATTATTAATAACGGTTAATCGATAAAAACGACAATACCGATACTAATGATAACTTTAATAACGATAAAGAAAGTAACGATTGAAACGGTAATATTCATAATAATGATAATATCTATAATAATAATATTAATAGCGAAAATTCCGGTAATATAAATAAAAAGTATTATAAAGATAATTACGATAATAATAGTAATAATAACGATACTAACGACAATAATGTATATAATGAAAATAACGATAATAATTATTATAACGGTAGTAACGATAATAAAGATAATGATTACGATGATAACGGTATTAACGATAACAACGACAATAACAATGTTAAAGATAATAACTATTAAAACCATAATAACGAATATAACCATACTAACCAGAATAACGATAATAACGTTTATAACGATAACGAATACAATGATTATAACGCCAGTAACAATAATAACGATTATACCGCTAATAACGATAATCACGATAATAACAATAACAACGATAAAAATGATAATAACCATATTAAAGATTATAACGATAATAACGAAAACAACGAAAATAACGATAATAACTATAATCACGAGAATAATGATAATAACGATAATAACGATTATAGCGGAAATAACAAAAAATACGATAATAACAATAATAACGATAATAACGATGTTGAAAGTAATAACGGTAATAACACTAGCAACGAATACAAGGATAACAATGAAAATGACGATAATGTCGATAATAACGATTATAATCCTAATAACGATAATAACGATAAAGGTAGTAACGATAATAACACTAATAAGGATAATAAAGATAACAATAACAACGATAAGTACGATAAAAACGACATTTACAGCGACAGATATTAATGATTATATCGATAATAACGATAATAACGATTATATCGATAATGACGATAATAACGATAATCGTGATAAGAACGATAATATCGATAATAACGGTAATACGAATGTTAACAATAATCACGATCAAAACGATAATAACGAAAATGGCGATTAAAGTGATAATAACGATAATAATGATATTAACGATAATAACAATATCTATAATAGCGATAATAGCACTAATAACGATAATAAATATAATGACAATAATAATAACGATAAAAAGCAATAATAAATATAATAACGATAATAACGATAAAAACGGCAAAAACGATAATAACGATAAAAACGATTTTAACGATAATAATATTAATAGTAACGATAATATCGATAATAAATGTAATATCGTTTATAAGGATGATAACAATAATAACGAAAATCACTGCAATGACAATAATAACGAAAAAATCGATAATACCCGTAATAATAATAAAAATAACAACAATAACGATACTGACGACAATAACGATAAGAACAATAATAATAATAATAATAACGATAATAACGATAATTACGGTAGTAACGATAAAAAGATAATAATAATAAAGATAATAACCATAATAACGGAAATAACGAGAAAAACTATATAAACAATACTAATGACGATAATAACGATTATAACTGTAATAACGATAATAAAGATAATAACAATAATAATGATAATAATACTTATAATATCGATAATAATGATAATATCCGTAATAACGATAATAACGTTAATAACGATAATAATAATAAACGATAAATGCGATAATAACAATAATAAGGATAATAAAGGTAATAACGATAAAAACGATAATATGGATAAAAACAATAATAAAGATGATAATGATAATGATAATAACGATTACAACGGTAATAACGATAATAACGAAAATAACGATAACTATAATGATAACTATGATAACGGTAAAACGATAAATATGATAATACCGATAATAACGATAAATATAATAACAATAACGATAATAACGATAATACCGATAATAGCTATAATAATAATATTAATAGCGATAATAACGGTAATAAAAATGAAAAATATAATAACGATAATAACGCTTATAATAGTAATAATAACGATAATAACGATAATAACTCTATTAAAGATTATAACGATAGCGATAATAAAGATTATAACGATAATAAGGATTATCATGGAAGAAACGATAATAACGATTATAACGATAGTAAGGATTATAATGGAAGGAACGATAATAACGATAATATAGATAATAACGAGAATAGCTGAATAATAATAATAATAACGATTATAACGTATATAAAGACAATAACGATCATAATTTTCTAACGGAGGTAATGATAATAAAGATAATGACGATAATAACTATACTAATAATAATAATAAAGATAATAAAACTAATAAGTATGATAACGAAAATAACGATAATAACGATAAAAACCGTAATGTGTATGATAACAATAATAACGATAATAATAATAATAACTATAATAAAGATAATATCGATAATAACGATTACATCGATAATAAAGATAACAACGATAATGAGGATAAAAAAGATTATAACGATAATAATATTAATAATAACGTCATTTACGATAATAATGGTAGTAACGATAATAACGATAATAACTATAATAACGATATTAACGATAACAACGTTAATAACTATAACAACAATAAAAATAATAATATTGATAATTACGATAATAACGATAATAACGATAATATCTGTAATAACGGTAAAAAAGATAATAAATTTAATAACGATAGTTATGGCAATAACGATAATAACGATAATAATGATAACGATAATTACGATTTTTAAGGTAGTTACGATAACAAAGATATTAATGCAACGATAAGAACGATAAAATAGATTATAATGATAAAAAACGATAATAATTATATTAATAATAATAATAACAATGATAACGATAATAACGTTAATAAAGGTAATAACGATAAGAACGATAATAACGATAATAATTATAACGATAATAACGATTATAACGGTAGTAACGATAACAAAGATACTTATTATAATCACTGTAATAACGATTATAACGATAACTATAATAACGATAATAATGA
The DNA here is from genome assembly GCF_912470025.1 of Vespa velutina. Lineage (NCBI taxonomy): Eukaryota > Metazoa > Arthropoda > Insecta > Hymenoptera > Vespidae > Vespa > Vespa velutina. The sequence continues at coordinate 5,437,622 of NC_062199.1, read as the reverse complement.
TAATAATGATTATAACGATAATAACGATTATAAGGATAATAAAGATAATAACGAAAATAACTATAATAAGGACAATAACGACAAATACGGTTATAACTAAAGAACGATAACGATATTAACGGTAAAACGATAAAAAAGATAATAAAGATGATAACGATAACAAAGTTAATGACGATATTAACGACAATAAAGATAATAACTATAATAACAACAATAACGATAATAACGGTAATAACGGTAATAACCATAATCATGGTAATAACGGTAATAATAGTAATAATATCGATAATAAAGATTTTAATAACGATAAAAAAATAATAACGATAATAACGAACATAACGATAATTACTATTATAGAGATAATAGCTATAATAACGATAATAACGGTATAGGCGATATTAACGTTAATAACGTGGATAACGATAATAACGAAAATAACGATAATGAAATAATAAAGATTATAACAATAATAACTATATTAACGGTAATAACGATAATAACGATAATAACAAAGAAAATGATAATAATAATAATAATAATAACGATAGTAACGATTATTATGTTAATAACGATAATAACGATAATAACGATTATAATAAAACTAATGACAATAATAACGTTAATAAGGATAATAACGAAAATAACGTTATTTACGAAAACAACGATAATAACGTTAATAATAATAATAACTACGATAATAACAATAATAATAATAATAACGATAATAACGATAATAATTATATTATCGAAAATATCGATAATAACGATGACTATAATAACGATAATAAACATAATAACATTAAGAATGATAATAACGGTAATAAAGGTAATAAAGATAATCACGATAATAACGGCAATAATATTAATATCGTTAATAAATATAGTAATGCCGATAAAGACTATAATAACGATAATAACGATAATACGATGATTACTATTATAACGATAATAACGATAATAACGATAAAACGACAAAAACGATAATAAAGATAATAACGGTAATAACGATATTAAAGATAATAGCGATAGTAACGATAATTAAGGTTATATCAATAATAACAAATTAAACGATAATAACTATTCTAACGCAACAAAATGGTGTTACCGACAATAAAGATAATGACGTTAATAACGATTATAATAACAATAATAAGAATAATAACGATAATAACGATAAAAACGACAATAAAGTTAATATCGATTATAATAATATTAATATCTATAATAACGATATTAACGAAAATAACGTCAATGACGATAATTATATTAACGATAACGATAACGATAATTACGATTATAACGGTTAGAAAAATAATAACGACATTAAAGATATTAATATTACTAATAACTACGATATCAGTAATAACGATACAAACGATACTAAAGTAATAACGATAATAACAGTTATAATCATAACAATAACGCTAGTAACTTTAATAAATGTTATAAAGGTAATATCGATAAAGTTAATAACGATAAGAACGATAATAACGACTATAACGGTAAAAATGGTAATAACGATAATAAAGATATTAACAATAATAATAACGATATTAGCGATGACAACGATAATAACGATAATAACGATAATGAAGATAATAACTATAAGAATGATAATAATAATAACAACGATTATAACAAAAATATGGATACATATTAACCTTAATACGATATTAACGATAATAATAACATTTGTACAAATAATAACTATAATAACGATAATAATGATAATAACGATGATAACGATCGTAACGATAATAGCGTTAATAACGATTGTAATAATAATAATATCGATAGTAACGATAATAACGATAATAATATCAGTAATAATGACAATTACGATATTACCGATTGTAAGGATAGTAACGACAATAAATTCAATAATGATAATAACTATACCAAGGATAACGATAGAAACGATTAAAACGATAATAACTATAATAACGATAATAACGATACTAATAATAAGAATAACGATAATAACGATAATAAAGAAAATACCGATATTAACGATAATAAGGATAATGACGTTAAAACCATATTAATAATAATAAAAACGATAATAACTATTATATAGATAAAAAAAATAATAATTTCTATAACAAAGAAAATAACGATAGTAGCGATAATAACGTTAATAAAGTTAATAATAATGATAACAACGAAAATAACGATAAGCGATAATAATGATAATAACGAAATAATAATAATAAAAAGAACGATTATAACGGAAAATCGATAAAAACGATAATTTTGATAATAACGATAACTACAATTACGATAACGATAATAACAATTATATCTATAATAATAATAAATATAGCGACAATACCGGTAATATAAATAAAAATGATAATAACGATAATAATAGTAACAATAACTATAATTACGATAATAACGTATATAAAGATAATAACGATAATAATTATTATAAAGGTAGTAACGATAATAAGGATAATAACGGTAATAATTGTAATATCGATAATAACGATAAAAACGATTATAATGGTAATAACGATTATAACAATAATAACGAAAACAACGAAAACAACGATAATAACGATAATAATTATAATAACTATAATAAAGAGAATAACGATAATAATTATTATAACGGTAATTATGATAATCAAAACGTCAATGACGACAATAACTTTAATAACGATAATAACGGTAATGACGAGAATAACGTTAATTAAGTTTCAACGATAATAACCATGATAATAATAATAATATCGATGTGAACTACAATATCGATAATAACTATAATAACGATTATAACGTTAATAATGATAAAAACAATAATAATATAGATAAGATAAATAATAACGATAATAACGATAATAATTTTAATAATGATAATAACGATGTTAAAGATATAACGTTAATTACGGTTAAAAGTGATAATAACGACTATGACGATAATATTGATAATAACGATAATAACGATAATAACAATAATATTGCTGATAACTATACAAACCATAATAATGAAAGTAATAATAATAATTACGATAATAACGATAATAACCATAATAACGATACTAACGATAATGACGATAATAACGATATTATCTATAATAACGATAATAACGATTATAACGATATTAATGGTAATTACTATATTAACGATAATAACGACAATTATAATACTAATAAAGATAATAACGATAATGACGGTAATAACTATAATAATGACAATAAGCATAATAACGATAATAACAATTATTATGAAAATGATGATAATAACTATTATAACGGTGATAACGATAATAAAGATAATTACTATAGTATCGATAATAAAGATAAAAACGATTATAACGGTTAGAAAGATAATAACTATATTAAAGATGTTAATAATAATAATAACTACAATAACGGTAATAACGACACAAACGATACTAAAGACAATAACGATAATAATAGTAATAATAATGATAATAATGTTAGTAATTTTAATAACGGTTATAAAGATAATATCGATAACGTTAATAACGCTAATAACGACAATTACGAAAATAAAGATAACATGGATAATACCGATAATAACAATAATAACGATAATAACGATTATAAAGATAATTACTATAGTAACTATAATAATGATAACAACGACAATAAAAATAATAATAATAGTAAGAACGATAATAACAATAATAACGATAATGACGGTAATAACAAAATAATTACAAAAACAATAATAACGATAATGACGTATTAACCATAATAATAATAATCATAACGATAATAACGATAATAAGTATAATAGCGGTAATTACTATAACCATGATAATATTAATAAAAATAACGATTATAAAGATAATAACAATAATAATGATAATAACTGTAATTACGATAATAACGATAACAATTACGATAACAACAATAATAACAGTAATAACGAAAATCAATGTAATTACGATAAGGATTTCAATAACGATATTATCTATAATATACGTTAATAACCTAAAAATGATAATAACGATAATAACGATAATAACAATAATGACGATATTAACGATAATAACTATAATAACGAAAACATCAATAATAAAGATTTTAACGATAATAACGATAATAAATATGTTAAAAATAATAAAGTTCATAATGATTATAACGATAATAGTAATAATAATAACTTTAATGACGATAATAACGGTAATAAGTTTATTAATGATAATTACGCTAATAACGATATTATCTATAATAACAATAATAACCGCAATAATAATAATAATAATAAAGATATTAACGTTTATAATAATAATAATAACGATAATATCGATAATAGCGGTAATAACGATATTAATGTTAATAACGATTCTAACGATAATAATAATGATTATAACAATAATAACGATTATAACTATAATAACGATAATGAAAATAATAACGATAATAACGGTTATAACGCAAAGAACGATAATAAAGTTAGTAACACTAATATGTATAATAACGACAATAACGATTATAAGGAAAATTACGATAATAACGGCTACAGCGATAATTACAATATTAATAACGACAAAGACGAAAATAAGATTTGAAAAGATAATATCGATAATAACGATAATAACTCCAATAACGGTAATAACGATAATAAAGGATATGACGATATTGACGATAATAACTGTTATAGCGGTAACAACGATAATAACTATAATTACGCCAATAACGATAATAAAGATAATAACGATAAAAACGATAATAACAATAATAATGATAATAACGATAACTATAATATCGATTATAAAGTTAGTAATGGAAGTAAAGGTAACAACGATATTATTGGAAATATTGATAGAAACGATAATAACGATAATATCGATAGTAACGAATTTAAGAATAATAATTATATTAACGACAATAACAATAATAACGTTTATAACGATAACGATAATAACGGAAATAACGATAATAACGATACTAACGTTAATTACGAGAATAACGATAATAAAAATAATAACGATAATTACGTTAATACCGATAATAACGATTATAAAGCTAATAAGCAAACGATAATAAAGATAACTATGAGGATAATAACGGTAATAACGGTAATAACATTTATAACGGTAAGAACGATAACGATAATATCGGTTATAGCGGTAAAAACGGTAAGACAATAAAAACAATAATAACGATAATAACGACAATAACAATAATAACGACAATAAAGATAATAACCATAGGAAATATAATAACTGTAAAAATAATAACGATTATAACTGTAATAACGATATTAACGAATATAACGTTAATAATGATAATAACGGTATAAACGATAATATCGATATTAACGATTATAACGATAATAACGATATTAACTATAAGAACGATAAAGATAATAACGATTATAACGGTAATAACGATAATAACGATTATAACGATTCTAATAATAATAATAATGAAAATAACGAAAATAACGATAATAACGATAATAACGAAAAACCGGTAATAATGACAATAATGATAATAACAATAATAAAGATAATAACTGTAACGATAATAATGATTATAACGATAATAACGGAATTAACGGTAATAAAGGTAATAACGATAATAATGATAATAACAATAATAACGAGAATAACGATAATAATGATAATAATAACGATATTAACGATAATAAAAATAATAACATTAATAACATTAATAAATATCTATAATAATAATATTAACAGCGAAAATGCCGGTAATATAAATAAAAACGATAATAACGATAATTACGATAATAATAGTAATAATAACGATGATAACGACAATAACGTATATAAAGATAAAAACGATAATAATTATTATAACGGTAGTAACGACAATAAAGATAATGATTACGATGATAACGGTAATAACGATAATAACGACAATAACGATATTAAAGATAATAACTATTAAAACCATAATAACGATTATAACCATATTAACCATAATAACGATAATAACGTTTATAACGATAACGAATACAATGATTATAACTCTAGTAACAATAATAACGATTATACCGGTAATAACGATAATCACGGTAATAACGATAATAACGATACAAATGTTAATAACTATATTAACGATTATAACGATAATAACGAAAACAACGAAAATAACGATAATAACCATAATCACGAAAATAACGATAATAGCGATTATAACGGTAATATTGGTAATCAGGGTAATAACGAAAATAACGATAATAACCATAATCACGAAAATAACGATAATAACGATTATAACGGTAATATTGGTAATCAGGGTAATAACAATAATAACGATACTAACGATTATAGCGGAAATAACAAAAAATACGATAATAACACTAATAAGGATAATAAAAATAATAATATTAACGATGAGCACGATAAAAACGACATTTATTGTGATAATAACGATAATAAAGATTATATCGATAATAACGGTAATAACGAAAATAACTATTATGAAAATAAAAAGGATAATAACGATAATAAAAATAATATCGGTAATAACTATAATAACGATAAAAACGAGTGTAATAATAATAATAACGTTATTAACGATAACAAATATAAAATCCATTATAAAGGTAATAACGATAATAACAATAATTACGATTATAACGATAATAATAATAATAACGATAATAATTATTATAATGATAATAACGATAATATCGTTGATAACGATATTATGGGTAATAACGATAATAACGATTATAACGAGAATAACCATAATAACGATTATAACGATAATAACATTTATAACGAACATAACGTTGATAACGATAATAAAAATAATAACGAAAAAACCAAAATTAACGATAATATCAAAACTATTCATAATAAAGACAAAAACGATAAACACGAGACAAACGAAAATAACAATTATGACGACAATAATGATAATAACTGTAATCTCTATAATAAAATTAATAACGATAAAAACGATAAGAACAATAATAACAATAATAAAGATTATAACGATTATAACAATAATTACTGTAATTACGATAATAACGATAAAACCGAAAATAACGATAATAATGATAATAACAATAATAATAATAATAATATCGATAGTAATGATAATAATGTTAATAACGATAATAAAGTTAATAACAGTAATTAAGATTATAACTATAATAAAGATAGTAACGATAATAAATATTATAACGATAATAACGCCAATAACGATTTTAACGAGAATAGCCATATTAACGATTATAACGATAATAACTATTATAACGAAAATAATGATGATAACGATAATAATGGTATTAACGACAATAACGATAATAACGATAACTATAATATCTATAATAACTGTAATAACAATAATAACGAAAATAACGGTAATAGAGGTAATAACGATAATAACGATAATAACGATAATAGAGATAATATGGAGAATGACGATAATAATAATAATGATAACGGTAGTAAAGATAAGTTAGTTTAAAACTATAATAAAGATACTAAAAATTATAACGATAATAAGTGTTATAACGGTAATAACGATAGAGATAATAACGGTTATCTCGGTAGTAACGATAGTAACGATAATAACGACATTAACGATAATAGCGATAGTAACAATTATTAAGGTTATAAGAATAATAACAATGTAAACGATAATAACTATTCTAACGTAGAAAAACCATGTCAGAGGTAATAAAGATAATAACGTTAATAACGATTTCAAGAATAATAATAACACTAATAATGATAATAAAGACAACAACAACAATAACGATAATAACGATAACTATAATAACGATTTCATCGATAATAACGATTATAATAATAGTAATAACGATAAAAACTATAATAACGAAAATAACGACAATAACTATAATTATAATTACGATAACGATAATAACGATTATAACGGTGGTAACGATAATAACGATATGAAAGATGATAATAATAATAATAACTATAATAACGGTAATAACGATAAAAACGTTACTAAAGATAATAACGATAACATTGAAAGTACCGATAATAATAGTGATAACGATAAGACAATAAGTAAGAAAATAACGACAATAACGACAATAACGATAATAACGATAATGAATATAATAAGGATATCGATAATAATGATTATAACGGTAATAATGATAATGACGATAATAACGATACTAACAATAATAATAACAATAATAACGATAACAACGACAATAACAATAATAAATATTATCACGATATTAACGATAATAACGATAATGAAGATAATAAATATAAGAATGAAAGTAATATTAATAACAACGATTATAACGAAAATAAGGATAGAAACGCTATTGACGATAATAATAATAATTATAACCATAATATTCATAATAATGATTATAACGAAAGTAATGATGATAATGATAGTAACGATAAAAACGTTAATAACGATTGTAAACATAATAACGATTATAATGAAAACAATTACAATAACGAAAATAACGATAACGATAATATCGATAATAACGATAACAAGGATAATAAAGGTAATAATGATAAAAACGATAATATGGATAATAACGATAATAAAGATAATAATGATAATGATACTATCGATTATAACGGTAATAACGATAATAACGAAAATAACGATATAAATAATGATAACGATAATAACGGTAAAACGATAAATACGATAATATCGCTAATATCGATAACTATAATAACAATAACGATAATAACGATAATACCGGTAATAGCTATAATAATAATATTAATAACGATAATAGCGGTAATAACGATAATAACTCTAATAAAGATAATAACGATCATAACCATAATAACTATATTAACCATAATACAATAATAAGGTTAATAACGAAAACGAAAACAATGATTATAACGCTAGTAACGATAATACCGATAGTAACGATTATAAAGAAAATAACGAAAATTACTGTAATAGCGATAATAAAAATAATAACGAAAACAACGATTCTAACGATTATATCAGTAATAGTGAAAATAACGTTAATAGCGATAATAATGACAAGGATTATCACGAATTTAAAGGTAGTAACGATAATTATGATTACGATAATTACGATTTTAAGGGTAATAACGATAATAAAAATCATAAAGTTAGCGATTTTAACGATTATATAGAATATAATGATAATAACGATAATAACGTTATTACGTCAATAAAGATAATAAAGACAATAGTAATAATATTAACGATAATAACGTTATTACATCAATAAAGATAATAACGACAATAGTAATAATATTAACGATAATAAAGACAAAAACGATCATAACGATAAAATCGATAATTACGATAATAACAATAACGATAACAACGATTATTCCGGCAATATCAATAATAACGTTAATAACAATATTAAAAGCAATAGTAACGATAATAACGATAATATACGTAATAACTAAAATAACGATTATGACGGTAATATGGATAATGACGATATTAACGAGTATAACATTAATAACTATGATAACGAAGAAAAAGATAATAATGAAAATAATAATATTAACGATAATAACGGTAAAAACGGTAAGGAAGTTAAAACCGATAATAATAATAATTATAACGATAATAAGGATTATGAAGGTAGGAACGATAATAAAGATAATAACTATGATAACTCTAATAATAATAATAGTAAAAATAATAACGATATTAAGGATAATAACTGTAATTACGAAGATAACGACAATAACTATAATAATAATAATAATAACGAAAATATCGATAATAAAGGAATTAACGATAATAACGATAATAACGTTAATAACAATAGTAACGATAGAAACGATAATAATTATAATGATAATAAAGATAATAACTAGAATAATGGTAATAAAGATAATAAAGTAAAGAACAATAATTACGACAATAAAGATAATAACGGTAATAATGATTACGATAATTATGATTTTAAGGGTAGTAACGATAATAAAAATCATAAAGATATCGATAATAACAATAAAAAAGAAAATAATGATAATAACGATAATAACGTTAATTTCGTCCATAATTATAATAACGACAATAGTAATAATAATAACGATAATAAAGACAAAAACGATCATAAAGATAAAATCGATAATAATGTTAATAACGATAATAATAATAATAATAACGATAATGTCGATAATAATGATAATGACGAGAGTAGCGTTAATAACGGGAATAACGATAATAATAACGATAATAACGATAAGGACGATCAAAGGATAATAACGATAATAACGATAAAAATGATAATAACGATAATAATAATAATAATAATAATAATAACAAAAATAACAATAATAACCATAGTAATGATACTAGCAATAATTACGATAAGACGAAATGAAAGATAATAACAATAATAATGATAATGAGGACAATAACAATAATTACGACAATAACGATAAAAACGATAATAACGAATATAGTATTAATAATAATAATAATGATAATAATAATAATAACGATAATGACAATAATAGCGATAATAGCGATACTGAAAATGTTAATAACGATAAAAACCATAATAACGATAATAAGGATAATAAAGATTATATCGATAAAACGGTAATAACGAAAATAACGGTAATAACTATAATAACGACAAAAAAGTTATTAAAGTTAATAAAGATAATAATTATAATAATGACGATTATAACAATAATAAAGGTAATAATAATAATAACGATATGACGATATATGTGATAATAACGTTTATAACGGTGATAAAGATAATAACGATATTAAATATGATTATAATAATAATAACTATAATAACGGTAATAACGATAAAAACGATGCTAAAGATAATAACGATAATAATAGTAATAATAACGATAATAACGATAGAAACTTTAGTAAAGGCAATAAAGATAATATCGATAACGTTAAAAAGGATAAAAACGATAATTACGAAAATAAAGATATTAATGATAATTACGATAATAACGGTACTAACAATAATAATAAGGATACTAACGAAAACAACGATAATAACGATAATGACGATATTAACGATTGTAAGGATAATAACGAATATAATATTAATAACAATAATAAGGAAAATAACGATAATAACGGTAATAACATAAATGACGATAATAATAAAAATAATTTAAATAACGATATGAACGGTAATAACGATAATAACTATAATAACGAAACGATAATAATAATAATAACGATAATAACGATTCTAAAGATAATAACGACAAAAACGATAATAACGATTATAATTATATTAACCATAACGATAAAAACGATTATAAATATGATAACGGTAATAACGATAATCACGATAATAACGATAAGAAGATAAAAATGATAATAACGATAATATCGAAAATAACTATTCCAAGAATAACGATAATAAAGATTCAAACGATAATAACTATAATACCGATACTAACGATACAAATAAAAATAATACTGTAATAACAATAATATAGAAAATAACGATTATAACGATAATGACGATAAAGACGACAAGAACGATAATAATAACAATAATGACGATTATAACCATTATAACAATAATAATAATAATAATAAAATTAATAACGGAAATAAAAAAAATGACTAGTCGAGGGAAAGTTATGCGGATGCCTCTCGAACTAAATTGGCTGTTGGACTTAGATACATTTCAACTAGCCGAGGGAAAGTTATGTAAGTAAGTTGTATACCAATACGATTGACGGACTTGGAAATATCCTGACTAGTCGAGGGAAAGTCATGCGAGTGCCTCGCGAACCATAGCGAATGTTAGACTTAGATATATTCCATCTAGGCGAGGGAAAATTATGCGAGTAAATTGTAAACCAATGCGACTGTTGGACTTATGTAATATTCCGACTCGTCGAGGGAAAGATTTGCGGGAGCCTCTCGAACCAATGAGTCTGTCTGACTTGGAAATATACCGAAGAGTCGGGGAAAGTTATGTAGATTGAATCTGAAACCATTGCGACGGTCGGATTTGGAAATATACCGATATTTCCAAATCCGATATTCTAGTCGTTTCCTATATACTAGTCGAACGGAAGTTGTGCGATTTTCTTTCGAGCAAATGCGACGGTCGTAGTTGGAAATATCTATCATAATTATTATCATCATTATTATAATCATCAAATTCTTCTTCATTATTATCATCATTATTATCATCATTATTATTATCATCAAATTCTTCTTCATTATTATCATCATTATTATCATCATTATTATCAACAATATTATCATCATTATTATCATTATTATTATCATCATTGTTATCATCATAATCGTCATCATTATTATCATCATTATTATTACCATCATTATTATTATTAGTATCATCATTATTATCATCATGATATCATCATTATTATCATCATTGTTATCCTCAATACTTTCATAATTATTATCGTCATTATTACTATAATTAACTTCGTTATTATTATCGTCATCATTATCATCATTACTATCATCATTATTGTCATTATTATTATCATCATTAATATCATCATCATTATATTCCCCTTCTTCATCATTATCATCATTTTGTCATCATCATTATCATCATCATTATTATCAACATCATTATCATCATTATTACCACCATCATTATCTTCATCACTATTATCATCATTGTTATCATTATTATTATCATAATTATAATTATTATTATCATTATTATTGTCATCATTATTATCATCATTATTGTCATAATTATTATCATCATAATTATCATCATTATTATCGTCATCATTATCAACATTCTTATCATCATTATTATCATCAATGTTATCATTAGTTTCATCATTATTATCATTATTATTATCATCATTATTACCATCATCATTATAATCATCATTATCATCATCATTAACATCATCATTATTATCACCGTTATCATCATCATCATCATCATCATTATTATTATTATCATTGTCATCATCATCGTCATTATCATCAGTAATAGTATTAGTAGCATATTATTATTAGTCGAAGTCGTATAAACTGGATTACAGAGGCAACCACGTAAGAAGGAAGCGCTTGGAGTTCTACTTCATAGGTAGCGTGAAAATGAACTCATGTTTTAATTTGTATTAAAATAATATAATATTTACGTATTCACTAATTATTTTTAAATAAATGTTGGACGAATTCTTATTTTTTCGCAGATTTATATAGTTATTCTTATATGTGTCAATTGTATTTATTATTATCTATGTAATTATCGTAAAACAAATGCGTACAGACTTCGTATCTAGCACGGATCATTGCGAGACGCACTCTACCATCAAAGAAAGATATACATATGAGAGACTGAAATGTATAAGTTCGCAGTCTAATAAACTAACTCATACGAAATCAATTGTTACGTATGTGTGAGAGGAGAATAATCAACACCGATATGGTTGGCGCATGGTGAGGACAGTATTTTCCGCTTGTATTCGTAATTCATATTTTGTTCATACTTGTCGCTAAAGTCACACACGATTTGAGTAGAAGGTAGTGAATAGCTTTAACTATTTTTTGTCACAAAATGGACTTGTGCCATATTCAAAATCAACAGCTGACTTATTCATTCTCCCATAGAGGTACCCTATCATAGTTGTTAAGAAAATTACCAAACCTCAAGATCGAATTAATACTACGCGATGGGATGTTGCAATGGCAACCTACCTCTTAAAGAAATTCAAATGAATATTCTAGTATACAACGTTCCGTCTCAATTTCTATGAACTTTCGTAGGGTCAGTAATGCCGGTCACACTCAATTTGGTAATCTAGTTCATAAAAGGGCTTAATTATTTGGCAGAGTCTGAGATTGCTTCAAGTGTCTTAAGATATCTGTTAAAATCATATGTTTGAACTAGACGACATCAGCGAGAATCGATATCGGCGAAAAGTATGTGCATTCAGATTCAAAATCTCACCTATAAATAATCTTTTTATTAATATTTAATTATTAATTAATATTTGTCAAGTATGTTAATAATAATAAGAAAATCATGATAAAAAGAAAAGGAAAATTTTATTTTTATACATCAATAGATTAAAGGGGTCATCTACGAATGACTGGAGTAGAGCTTTCAAGAATGTTTAACAATGGGCACAAAAAATGATAGCAAATGATAGGAATAGATAACATAAATTAATTATAATAAAATTAATTACATATGTACGCATCTTTTTCATTCTTTTTTTTAATTGAGAATGGTAAATTACTATCAACTATTTTTATTATCAACACCATCAACGCATTAATTGATAAAAAAAATACCGACTCAAGTTAGAGACATAAGTTGGCAAGTGCTAATCCATCTATAGTTTCGCTATTCGACCTCGTCCATCTTGGAACGATTAATCAGGATTCCCTTCTGCTCGATTTAAATATTTTTTATTGAGAATTTGTCTGTTAATGTTTGGGATAATATAAAGACATGTATACCTGCTCTAAGAAATTCTCAAGACAAATAACTCAGTACAATCATCAATTTCCGGTTTGGTCTCATTTCGGTTTTGCATCATTTACGTAAGGCACATACACAGACGCATAATACAGAGGCACTTATCGAATCTTTCTGCAGACAAATCGAAGATCAAAAGGTTAGTGATAATTTGACACGTTTGATTTATTAATCGACGTGATTATTGGTATCTAAATCCTGATAAATCATTCGATGTTGTTTATAGCGATAAGTCCAATCGATTAGTACCGTTCGTTGACATATATCAATCTATTGAGACGAACCTGTTTTATTTTCAGGTAATGATTCTTTAAATATTATACAAATGATGAGACGCAATATTTAATTAATTTTTACCATGTCTTTTTAGGACCCATTAAAAGTGAATTAGCATCTATTTTACTCTGGATAAAAAATGATTATATCGTAATTTTACGAGACCAGGAGGGTTCTGGTAAAAGTACCCTGACAGCTACTACATTATCTATAAAAAATAAGAATAATGCACCGTCGACCTTGATACAAAGATTACCTATCTATAGTGCACAAGATTTTTATTACGCGTTTAAAACGAATTTGCGTTCGTTTCGGTTCATTCTTTCATGGGAAAATCTATAAATGTGTCCATAATTATGAAAGTTTTCTAAGTCATACATTTCTTGTTTCGAGATATTCAATGAATTGCATTTGAATAAATTAAAAAATATTTTTATATTATGCAACATTTTAATTTAGAATTTTATTAATCTTGATTAATGGAAATTTATTATTAATAAGAAATTTTGTGTGAATTTCATATAAAAATGTTATTTTTAAAGTTTGAATTGACTTAGACCATTTCCAAAATTAACTGAATGTCCAATAAATAACTTAAAGCAATAAAAAACTATTTTTATTAGAAACAATAAAATAAAATTATTGTTTCTAATAAAAATAGTTTTTATTAGAAAGGAAATAATTCATGAACATTTATTAATTATTGTTAAAAAGTAATCCATTTTTACCATTTTAGGCTTTTATCATTATAAGTTTTTAAGATTCTTAAAATGTTCCTGAAAAATTGGAGGGATGTATGGTAGTAAACACATAATATCTTTATGTTTTTTTTCCGTTACTGATCTATTGGTGGTGTATAATGGAAGTAATTTAATATTTCCGTATATTTTTGGTCTTCCTCTTTTAGGTGAAAGATCCAAAACGTAAAATTTAGAATCATCTAAAGAAGTTTTATAAAACATCTTATAAGGTTCATTTTTCAAGAATCTCATCCATTAAATTTACAGCCAAGAAATAGATTCGCCCGTGGTATTTTTTACTCTTCTTGTCGGTGACTCTTCTAGTGGTTTCGTTGAAATAAAATCCGGTTGCGGAATTCGTTTCACCGAAAATATATTTCTTCTTCTACACTTTTCTATCAATTCATAATAATGCTCAGGGTTATATAAGTAATTTGCTTTTTTTATTTTCACTTTTATCAACCCAAAATCATGGTCATTCGATAGAAAGGAATGACCAAATACCAAAAATTTGTAATTTATCGTTTCACCATTATTATTTGATGACTAAGCAATTTTCATCCATGTCAATGCTACTTTAATGTTACGATTTTGGCCTTGAAATTACAACCACTATCTAATGGTTTATTTGTGACAATATTGTATAAATTACATTGAATTAATTTAGTTTAAAATAATGTTGTGTGAAATAACTAAAAAACTCATAATTTTTAAATTTTGACTTAGATCACTTTTATAATTATGAGCTCAAATTTAGAAAAAGTTCACAAGTTATTCTAATCCGTCTAAATATACATTTAGCTTCCAAAGAGATGCAGGTAATTTTATGTTCGTTTTATTTTCTTTTAAGGAAATAAAAATTATTATTCATATCGATGGTAAACGAGTCTTTTTTCGTACGAATTGGAGAGAGAATTACTTTAGAGCAAAAGACTTTACGAGGATGATTTAGAATTCGGTCAAATTTCATAAATGTTGATTTGCGGATTCTATTACTGCTCTTCATCCGAAATTAGAATGTCTCATGGCTATGTATTATTTATCGTTAATTATTTTGATGCTTAAAGAACCAAATTAATCATAATTAAATTGTATGTATATGTTTCTTTATGATATTGTTTAAGGTTTCCAAGTTCGAAAGAGATTATTGCTATGTTGGAACATCATTTGAAAAATGGTTTAAAACAAAAGAACGATTTAACAGCTACTTGGACTTCACAGACAATGTCGGTTATGTTAGAAGTTTATCTATCAAGGAACTTGTCCAAAGAATTTTCTTTTTTGTGGACATCGAAGGATCTTATTTCGTGAGCTAATTGTCTTGATTATTATTATTTATCTCCTGAAAACGTGGAATATCTGCTAGATATCTATGTTCATCTGCTAGATTCTGTCTGACATTTATTCCATCCGAAGTAATTTTAATAAAACTTTTCTATTTTTTATTTTTGTTTTCTTTTAAGATAAAATGTCGATTAAAAGAGGATATCAATTTGTTGTATTTCCCTTCCAGATTAACCGTTAAAACACGAGTGAACTGGGATTCCATATTGTCTGCTAAAATGGTAGAAATAAAAAATATAATCAACGTTATTTTTGTTTGGAGGGTTGGCAATACTAAATTGTTATTTGTTGTCGAAAAGAGATGGAAAAGTAGTATAATAAATGCAGCTACCAAATGTACTAGAAAAGACAAACCAATGCAGGAAACAATTACCTCTCATCTTCTAAAAATTGTTGGTAATAAATATTTATTTAAATTCTGACCTAATTCAATTTAAAATTATTATCATAAAATCATTATTAATTATACCGTTCGTAACTTCCATTCTCTATAATTATTTGTTATAAACATTAAATAAATACATCTGTTTATATAGAACACTTTATACTTCGTCAATAATTGATTATCGACCGAGTACGAAGAGTAGTCTATCAACAAGCGCAAAATATTTGTTAATTGTATTTGAATTTGATTTGATCGAAGGCACATGTTAGAGACTTGGAACGTGTTTATGTGACATGATATTAACTGGACGACAAAAGCAAGAAGAAAATCAGTTGCCAGATTGACAGCAACTTTCTCGTCTTTCCGATTCATTGATTCGGGTCCTGGGTGTGCTAAAGCTTCTACGAAAAGTGCTATTCAAACGACTGATATCAATGATGAACCAACGATAGTCTTTACTCGAGAAACATCATATGTGAGAGGAAGGAATCTCTATCTTGGTCAGTATTATTGTTGCAAAAATTGAACTTACGGGATTTTTTTCAACCGAGAAATTGGATGGTATGATAACATTACTGATAGATTTATTAAGGAAAGAAGATTTTTTTGGCTCTTTGTAACAATATTTTTATTAAGTAATCCATTAAAATATCTCAAACTTTTTAACGGAACATAAAAAGAAAAAAGAAAGAAGAAAGGAAAGAAACAAGATTTGATCATATCTTTGGTATCCGCAATTATTCGTTAGTCATGATTATAGACATTGACTAAATAAACATTATTGTCACGTTCTGAATTATTCAAATGCTGTGCAATTATTGATCCAAGTATTGGTATCGAATCGTGGTCTGCCATTGACCGACTTAGAGATTTTATATAATTCGAATGGATCAGAAATTTCTAGAATATCATTTACGGACACACAAGTTATGATTAAAACTTATATTTAATCTCTTAAGCATCAAAACACCCTGGCACGTTTTTTAGCGCTGCTTTATACATTCCAACATCTTCGTGAAATTTGAAATGAGGAAGTTGAAAATAAACTTAATAGTCTCGACGCTAGTATAAGTAGATTAAGAGAAGTCGGTGAACATGCTGCTAAATTGGAGGACAAAATTTCTAAGCAAAGACAAGAATTTCAGTGTTAATCTTTGTTTCCTTTTGGTCTCTTTTTTTCTTTTTTTTCTCCTTCATCTTTTTATCTCTTCGAGAACAAATTACATTTACTCGAATATTACGAAGATGACAATATAAGAATATACGATCATAATTCATTAGTTTGAAAAAGGAAGAGCTAATACGGCTTTAGAAAAGATTATTGCAATAATGAGAAGTGCCACAGGACAATGAGATGACTAATTTAGAAACCGAGAACGAACGAGAGAGTGCTGACTTGGAACGACGAAAGGTGACATTATTCGATCTTCTCGTATATCCTTATATAAAGAAAATTTAACGATAAAAATTAAATCTTTAAAAAAGGCTGATATAGAAGGAGAAGTGATCAAAATCAAGGCATTGGTCGAACAAACGTCACATGATGTTACTAATATCAATTTTGATGCTCTCATCGAAGTTAGATCATTGAGAGCACCACTCCACCTATAAAAGATGACTTTGAAGGTGTTCTGAGATTTATAGATATTAAAGATACGTTTTGGAACAGTATGAAGACTTTCTTGACTTATGAAGACTTTTCTCTTCAAAACGTGAGATCAGAAACGAAGTCAGATACAAATTTTTTATATTACAAAAGAAGTTGTCAGCTAAACAATCCGTTTTTTTTTTGTTTTTTTTTTTTAATCAAAGAACATGAAATACTTCGGCAAGTTTAGAGGCTATTATGAAATTGGTCAAGAAACGTCCCGATAATTTTGGAAAAGAAACTGCTAGGAGAGCATCGGTGGTAGCAACGCCATTTGCAGGCTAGATACTTGCTAATTTATAGTATGAACAAATTCTTGAACAGATTGCACTATTGGAATATGAACAACGTTTATTGGCCGAGTATAATCTTTAATGATTAAATTTCTATTCCAATATTCAATGTCATTTGTTATATGTTATATTACAAA
The DNA here is from genome assembly GCF_912470025.1 of Vespa velutina. Taxonomy (NCBI): domain Eukaryota; kingdom Metazoa; phylum Arthropoda; class Insecta; order Hymenoptera; family Vespidae; genus Vespa; species Vespa velutina. The sequence continues at coordinate 5,418,395 of NC_062199.1, read as the reverse complement.
AGTAAACAAAAAAAAGAAGAAGAAAAAACATTACGATTATATAATTAAATTGCTTGTATGCGATTATCAGCAGCCGAAACACAATTTGGAAGATTGGAAGCTGGTCTGAATACCGTGGAGAATCGTGTTGCATAATTTTAAAAAGAATTGGCTGAACATTCGCGCGGTTTGCAATTGAAAACAGAAACGCCTGAGGCTAGTTCAACTTTTGTCGAAACTTAACAAGGAACATCGTGATTGGTAGGCACAGTACGAGGAATTGACCTACGTATATATATATATATATATATATATATATATATATATATATATATATATATATATATATATATACATATATACATACATACATACATATATGTATAAAAACAGCAGAAAAAATTGAAATATATTTCCTTTTTAGGATCCAGAAAAAGACGACAAGTGGAAAATGTCGGCCATTGAGTTATTGATCACCGAACAAGAAAGGTTACTTTGGCGAGCTTAAGGAGTCCCAGCGAATACTGGAAGTTTTGTTGGTGCTGCATGCATATTGAGATATCTTTTGATTCCTATCTTTTTCGTTCTATTGGGAGTTGAGATCGTTTGGTTGAACTCAAATCTAGGATCGAAATTGGAGATAACAAAAGCCAAGGATCCTAAGTTTATGCCGCTTTGGAATTAACTTACAGATTTGTTATGTCCACTATTGATACAATACAGATATTAAAATAAGTGATCTACAAGCATGCACGACATATATCGCAAAATTTAATACTTATCGTTAATTATGATATATTGTTTTACATAAAGTTTTTCTGTTGATTATTTCAACTAAGTAAGTCATAGATCAAAAGAATATTGATCAAATAATATAATGATTATAAGCAGTAGGAGAAAAGGCATTAATATTAATTATAATTCTATATCTTCTACATTTTCTAATATGCAATAATTTTATCACCAATCTTTTTTATTTTGACTAAAATGCACCGTATGATATTATTATTAACAGATATGTATTTTTACATAAATCTATTATTAAAGTAGAAAATGATTTTTGCGTTTTGCGTATTAGTATCTTGATATAAAAAATAATCAATTTTAAGAATGGAAATGTGATCATTGAAAGAACTAGAATAATATATATAGGAAATGTTTTGAAACATTTTTATAAAATAATTTTCTTATATACTTCCATTTTACTTACTAGGATTACCAGTACCACTAAAGTATTATAAAAATTATTACTGAGATACTGACATTTATTTATGGAACACAGTAATACCTAATGCCATAAGTTAATACAACCTACATCATGGAATTGGAATATATAATATATGATAACAGAATTGTAATTCATATTTTTTTTAATTATGCTTATTTGGTAATATATTAGAAAACATAAACGAGATAGACATAAACACATAAGGACTAAGAATGTAGTTAACTGACATTTTAAATAAATCTTCTAAATGTCTGTGTCAAATACACTATGAGAAAAATTTTTTTTCTTATCGTTAGATAGATAGTGTTGACGTACACGTGCGTCTCTCCATTGATCACGGTACTTTCTCTTAAGGGTCATATATTAAAAATATTTACTCTTGGGAATTTATTGGATATTAACTAACAAAACGCATAGATAAAAAAACACATGGCCACCTTTGTCTGAGGTTAGGAATTCTTAGTAAAATATCTGGGTTTCGATAATATGTTAAACTGGCCAATAAGTAAATAGTGAAAGTAGAAGCCTAGATGCGATAAGCCAAGGGTTATCTGGCTTCTAGTTTTGAAATATCCATTGACACCCTCTAATCTACACGATCATTAGAACACATGGTATGTTTAAACATTCCAATGAACTATCCTCGATCAATGGGCATTTATTCTTTCTTTTTCCATGCTCAGATCATACTTCAACTCCACCCTTTTTATTCCTTTTCCCAATCTCATTACAGTCAGTGGATAGTTCTAAAGACGCCAAAAAGAGCAGTCAAGTTACATCTTTCAGACTTACAATATCTAAGCTCTCAAGTCTCCTTCAAAAGCAACCAGTACAACTAACTACACATCATTACACGAAACACATAAACAATTGTAACTCATTTAATCAAATGTACGGTAATAATTGCATCGCATGCATCACTTAATATCGCATATTTACTTCTCAAGTCTCACGAGATCCTTTAAAAGAACGTGCGTTGTCCCATTAATTTGCGAGAACGCAGCAAGCGGTATTTTGCTGATGACCTACAACGATATCCTAGCCTAGTGCCGCCGCCCTTATTCATCGCGACTAGTGGGTCTATAGCTTGGACATCAAAGACGAGACGGGGAATATTCTCCGTACAAATCAAACTATCATCGCTAGTTTGGTGCAAGACACGTATCTAGAATCGCTGTCGTAGTTGCATCCTCACGACGCAATGGATAGTAAATAATTTTTCTTAATCTCTCATCTATGAAATCACACAAGAGACCTAGGACATAAAGATATTATTCAGAAGTATCATTTATGTATACATACATACACACATATACACAATAATGCATTATATATACTACATATTATAGATACAGAGAAACATAGTATAATAAATATATATATATATATATATATATATATATATATATATATATATATATATATATATATGTATATACATACACGAAAAACTATATGATGGGAACGATTATTATTGATTATCAGCTAGGCTCAAAGAACAACGCTGGTTCGAGTAAAGAAATAAAAACATTCTATAAGGTCATTAGTTTTTTGTTCTACGAAACAGAAAGAACAGTGTTAAGGCACGTGCACGTATGAAAAGAAGGCAAAATAATATCAAAACTGTTTATTCTTGAAAGCATAGTTTAAGGACAGTTGAAGAATTCAAGATAGTGAGAATAATGCAAATTATTGAAAATACATATACTGCGAGATACAATGAGTAGTATGAATTAAATTTAGTAATTTTAAAGATTTTCGGATTGTTACTTTTTCTTTTTTATTATTATGTTTCTTTATTTATTATTATATTTAGATAAATTCTATTAAGTATAAGTTAATATTTAAGTATAAATTATATTTACAAAGTACAATACAATTGTGTTCATAATTTTTTCAAAGAGACAAAAAGAGGGAGACAATTATTTATTTAAAATTATTATTTAGTCAAATTCTTATTTATTCAGAATTAATTATTTAGTATCTCAGTTGTCCTTTCATGTATTGTACTAGGTACCTTATTTACTTCTATGAAAATAGTCGTATATAGAATCATGATCTACGATCATCGTATGTTCATCGGTCAGATTGGGTGAAACTGTTGGTAGAAATAAAATGGTATAGTGACGAATATTCTACGGTTTAGGATAGTCGAAGAAGAAAAGACAAAGCTTCCACTTATCAGTCATCAATTTGCCAATCTAGGTTATATGGTGAGATGTGTTCGATATATTCAATATATTTAAAATTAAAAAGATCCGAATAAGATATTTATTATAGGAATTTTTCAAACATTTAGTGATGCTATTACAAAGCTTCTGTTCCCTTCTTGCCGCTCTCGTCAAGGTCATTTTAAATTCGCGTCTGGCGACGTAATTACCTATAGGTAATTACCTATTTTTTCTGAATTACAGATTCATCTGGTATACTAATCAAAGAACCAAATGTGTGATTTGTATGGTATAGTATACGCAAGTCGAGTATGAAAGATTTTTTCTGAGTATGTCCGCCGCGAGGCTATTGCATCATAACTTTTCTTAAATTTTTTACTCTTATTTTCGCAATGGTTGTGCTTTTTGTGGGTTTTAATAGTGTTTAGTGTAATATATAATTTATTGTTTATTAATTTTCATGATATATTATGTTAAATTCGACTTTCATATAATAATATGTATACGGGTACATATATTCATCATGACGTAACCAAACATTTATATTATAAACATATAACATACATGCGTATATTCATGATATATATCATACACATAAATACGTATGCTACCCTATTTATGATGTAGAATTCTTAAAATCAAGATGCTCTTTGTTACACACTGAGCGATTTTTTTTTCATCCGGGATTCTTATTGCCAAGGATGTTGTACAGATATGTAAATAAGTAGCGAATGCGTAAGATATTGATGTAATTTGTATAAATTGGACGGAAGAAAACAATAGGATTTGAAAGACAAAAGAGAGGATATTCTGTAAAAGCTAGCGTTATTGAACAAATTATTAAATAACCTTATTATATTAATACGTTGCGGTCGGATCACAAGAATTATCATATTAGTGCTTTTAGCATTTAAACTGGAGCAGTATAACGGAAAACACATTTTTTGAGGTTATAAGTTCCATATGGAACTAAAAGTGATTAGTCTCTTTTTCTTAATTATAAAACTAACTTGATTTTTATATCAATTGGGTATTTTATAGCGTGTAATAATCATGGAGAACGATATAGAATAATAAAATTCTGGATATATTACTTGATAATTTTTTAGATATTTCAAGTGAAAGTGAAAGATATTGATCATCATGACAATGATATTGAAAGTGAGGAGGATGGAAGAAAAAGTAAAAAGTAAAAGTAAAAGTATGTAAAAGTAATACTAAGAGAATTGCATTTACTAGCTTTGTTTAGTCTTATTTCATATTACATAATGTTTTCCAAAGTATCATATTTCAACAATATGTTGTTGAAATAATTGTAAGAATATGTAATAAATAACTTCAAAATGCAATAGGTTTTAATTTAATTTTAAAGCCTGGCTTTAAATTTTATGTAAAAGTTTTCTATATTCATTCACCAAAAACATAAGCTGGCTATTGGATAAAGCTAGCAATAAAGTTACTGGTCCGCAATGTGTTAATGTTTAAAGTAATTTTGGTCAGAAATCTTGTTTTATATTAATAAAGCCGTTTTATTTTATAAGTTATACAATTCTACAAATCGACGAAGATTAACACATAATACTGTGAAAATCATGTTTTACTTTTTACTGTTCCTCGCATTTTATTAAAATAAATTATGTTAGTTTGTTAAAAACTTTCAAGTAAATTCTCATATAAAATGTAAACACATATGTTAAATACAGACCAACTTTTTATTGTTTTATTTTCATTGGCATGTTTCAGAAAATTTGTTTTCATGTCTGTTCATAGAATAGACAAAATCGTGAAAGGGACCTCCGTTTTAAAGTAATATGATTTCTGTTATGGATAACATTTGGTTGGTCTATTATATAGATAAATAATATTATTTTCTTAATTATTCCAAAAATTTTATTTTAGATATTCTGTGTCATCATTTATGCAGTCATTTTTTTTTTTAATAAAATTTTGAATTTATCTTTGTTTTAATAAAATAAAAGAAGAATCGTGAGGCAATTTTCATTTAAATCTATTTATATTTTGCAATTTCAATTAATTTTTACAAGTAAGCGATTTGAATAGATTGTATGTAAAGCAGTCACAGTGTTTGTTCGTATATATTTCTGTAAAAGAATATTTGTTTTATTTTATTTATACTTTTTAATTTATATTTTTTTTTGTAGTTACGTAGACTATATGTATAAATATGTACATTTTATTCTTAATGTATATGCATTATTAATATACATAAACATTATTAATATTCTGTGAGTAATAAATGGTTGGTTTTAAACATTAATATTTGGAAATGTTTGTATTTATTTCTTGTTATTTTTCATTTTATGACTATATACTTTTAAAGATTTTTTTATTTTCATATTTATTATGATGATAATATTGATAATATTGTTTTTGTTTTATTTTAGATCATCATTGCAATGTTTGTCCAGCCATAGATAAATTTATCTTTGTTTTGATAAAAGAAAGAAGAATCTTGAGTTTTCTCCGTTAATTGAAGTTTATGTGTGTTTTACGATTTCAGTTAATTTTTAGGAACGTGTACTTGAATAGACTGCACGCAAAGCAATCACAGTCAGAAGTTGTTCGTATAAAGTTTTATTTATATATATTTTTTATAGTCACATATACTATACTTATATATATAAAATAAACAATAGATATTCGAGAATTAAATTCATTGTCTGTTTCTTAATTAATAAATAATTATCACGTATTAAAGTCAGTGCATCATGGAAGATGATCAAGAACTTAGTATATTTCTATACAAAAATATTGGTAAGTAAATATCCAAATTTTATAATTAATTTTATAATCGTTTTTGTTACAATAAGTTTTATAAATATTTTTTTTTAATTCTTTTTCAAATCATCATTGCATTCACATTAAGTCAATCTTTATTCACTACAATTTTAATCTCCCTTATTTTCGACATACAACGTGGACGAGTTTTTTGGAACTACCATGAAACTTCGTAAATAGTGAGTGAAAAAATTTAAGTTCTTATCGTACTCATCATGCCGAGAACGCAAGATCGTCGAAAGGCTTTTCGATAAATTATTGAGGTACATCACTTTTAGTAATTTCTTTTCTAAGTTTACTCATGAATAGTACGTTTTTAATTGAATATTTTAATTGTTTTTTTATTATGTATGTCTATTTTTTTTAGTTCAAGATCTTTTTGTTTCATGGGTTCAAATCGTTTGATTAATAGTGCAGTTAATTAATATTTCTTTTGTTCGTATTTGATAATAGTGACATCTGGCATTCATTTATCTGATATCGTCAAAAAAAGCATGTTAGGTAATTTATATTGCATTTATTGTTTCGTATTTATTCTATTTAATTGCAATCTACTTCGATATATTGATATCGATGTACTAAAAAATGAGGAAGAAGATAAACGCGATGATTAAAAATTGAGAGGATTGATTTTATTCTTTTACAAAAACAGCTACTTTTAGTAAAAGAAATTATTCAAGGTTGGTTAATTTTTTTTGCAAAAATATATTCAATCAATTTTACTAATAATGAAAGAGCTATTAACAGAGTCATTGATTTAAAAAAAAAATAAAGTGGTCATTGCTAAAAAAAAAAGTTTTGAAAATCATCACACATGTGCTAAAAATTAGATAGTGACTATACTAAATTAATCCATTATTACTTTAAGATTTTCAGCAATTAATATATTGATTCCTATTTTTCTCCTCGTACTTTCTGCGTTTTTTTACGCATATGCCAGGTGATTTATGTGTGACAAATAGTTCGATTTTAATTCTAACTTTTCCTTTTCTAACGATTGCGTTAGTGATTGTGCATTATATATTTTGCACTTGATGAATCCACGAATGTTAGGCGGTCGATTGTACATTTTTTAATTACATATATACATACATACGTTTTGAAAATTTCATTATTTGGAATATCAAATTAATCACGTAGTAATAAGTAAAAAAATACTCATATTACACATACATACACACGCGCCTGCTAACCCTTTGTACTTGACGACTTTTCCGCTAGGAAGAATTAGCAACTCAAAACGATTATTAAGCAAGCTTTTTACAGTTATTTTAAAATGAGGTATCCAAAAAATTTCGCTGAATCTGTATCTTGTGAATGTTTCTGAATAAAAAGAAATCTAGCTTATGTTATTTCTTGATCAATACTGTTGTAAATTTGTCAACAGCATGGTGCTCACATTTACTACTCCAACAATTGTCCAGAACTCTTCGTTGATCACATCATGCTAAGTTTGCCATATCAAATTCGACGATATCGTGTTTGCTTTTAACTTTTTTTTAACATAATTATTTGTTTCATACAAATTCTTTTTTTGTCTTAGGAAAATCTTTTAGCAACAGAATTGCCTATAATGACTGGATTATTATATAAAAAAATGATAGACACATACAATATACGTAGGTTTTAACTCAGATGAGAATATTAAATACGATAACAAAACTATAATGATCAGACCGAATAATGTGCGCCTTTTTCGGGATCTGTGGACAGAGCAAACTAAATTTCGAAGAAACGAGATCGGCATATCACCTCGCACGAAATAAACGCCGTTGGTTATCACGTGTACCAAAATTTTCGCGCTCAGATTAATATCCAATATTTCTCCTTAAATTGAATGCTAAAATAACTAAACCTAAACCTTTAATGCACTTGATTTTTTTCGGACCGTTTAATGCCTTGCTTAAAAAGTCGGCAATCATATCGCTCGTGTACAAATATTGTAATTTGAATTTCTCATCACGTAGAACCTTTCTTACGAAGTGATAGTATATTGCTATGCTTCTCGCATAGAATACATGATTTTTTGACAATTTTAATGCACTTGCATTATCATTATAAATAGTGAAGTCGGTTTCGACACCTAATCCCAGTTCTGAAAAAGTATCGATTAAATACAAGACCTCCTTAACAGAGTCTGTAATGACCATGTATTTTGCCTCTATAATTGATAAAACAACCGTCCATGGCAACTCGAGAGGCAAGCGAGAGGCGACAATCTTTGTTTATGCTAGATTTTGTTACCTCCAATTGATAGAAGCGCAATATCGGTTCGTTAATAGATTCCTTAACTCTTTATGTTTTTTCTTAGGACTTCTTAGAATGAAGATAAGATAAAATTAATCTCAAATTCCTCTGGGACTATTGTCCTAATAATGTTTCCGACGTTAGTTCAGTTTCAACGAATGTGGCAAAAGTATCATAAGATTTTTCATCGATTGATTTTAAGTTTTGAAGTCCCACAAGAATGGTTTTCAGAAGTGAAATTAGCTCAAGTGAAGATGAATATGATTTTTTATTTACGAAGAAATTAGTGATAGAGAAAGTGAAAGCAGTGATGAAAGTAGTGACACCGTATTAGATATAAGAAATCAACAAATTAAAGTAATAGATAGCGAATCGGAAAGTGACAGTGATTCCTCACAAAACTCGAATAATCCAGAATGAACACTCTGTGATGAATACAATGTAATATCACTGAGAATAAAATTCATACTCGGCGAAAAACCTGTAAGAAAACAACTATCCTCAAATGTCAAGGAACCTTTGGTTTTTTTTAAGATGTTCTTTATCGACGGACTAGTAACACAAATAATAACTGGAACTAACAATTATGCTGCAATGAAGTTAAAGGAGAGGAAGCTGTTATTACGTTGGATTTGACAAATATGGCATGTCACTAAGGAAAAATTCTAGGCGTCCATCGCATTTGTTATAAATAAGGGAACGATGCCAATGGCCAATATCCAAGAATATTGGTCAATTGACACATTAAGCCACATTCCATCTTATCCCAATACTTCTACAAAAGATAGATTTACCTAAATTTTTTAGATGTTACATGTTAAAATAGTTTTAGCACAAGATATTAAACTTATAACACGCTTGCAGTTAATAAATGGCTACCTTGATTATATAAACTCAAGATTTTGGAATCATTTTATACCAAGCGAACAAATTTATGTCGACGAATCTACTGTAAAATTCAAAGGGCGAATTTCATTTATCACGTATAACCCGAAGATGCAAACTAAATAGGGCATTCGAATATATACATTAACAGATTTCAATACAGGTTGTATTTGTGGAATTATGCCTTACTATAATAGTCTTACAACACAAACATTGATTAAGATCGGACCTTCCATTAGGACTTCCAACTATGATAGAATTCCATTGCACTTATACACAATGCTGTTGAATAAAATTCCAGGTGCGCAAGAACATCATATGTTTATCTTATTATACCAATTATATTTTAGATAATGAATAACGTAAATTAAAATGTCATTTGACTGGAACAATATTAATAAATAAAAAAGAGATTTAGCAATAAAAAAAACCAAATTTCCAAAAGAAAAACCAATGATAGCTTATTGTAGAAATAATAATTTGGTTCTGGCATGGAAGGATAAGAGGACTGTCACACTATTGAGAAATTGGAATAATGCAAAGATGAATACCGTATAAAGAACTCTTCGTCATGTTGTTCAGATTATTGTTAGAAAACCTAAGACGATCATTCATGGACGGCGTTGATCGTGTCGATCAATATGCTTTAACATATTGCTTTATAAGGAAGTCACTGAAATGGTGGTGCAAGTTAATTTTTTGGGGATTAGAAATGTTTAATTAATTCCTATATTCTTCATAAACAAGTCAAACAGAGAAGAACGAACAGTCATTTAAAGACTTACAATGTGTAAAACTTGTAGTAGACCAATTGAGAGAAGATTTTCGACAATCGCGAGATCAAGCTTCAACGTCGATCTCCGATTATACAGCTAAATGGAAAACTCCATACGATCTCATGGGCATAAAAAAGGATTGTAAGATTTGTTCTTGTCGAAACAAACCAAGTGGAAGACACGAAACAATCTATTACTGCGATATTTATGCGGATAAACCAAGGATGCACCTTGACGAATATTTTATAAATTATTATATGAAAAAAAAATACAGAATTTAATATTACAAAATTATATTTTTAAAGGTGTAAATATAGATTCCTTATTAAAATATAATGTTTTTGTAAGTTAATTTATATTTTTTGTAAAACACTCATCACATATGCGCTAAATCATCTCGAGTTGTTATTGCGCTCGTCCGGAAAAGTTGTCGAGCGCAAAGAGTTAACTTCGCTAACCATTGTCAATAGCAATTCATTGGCTTCTGTTCCAGATATGGCATCACTTATGGAAATTTCCGTAGTATATCCTGCAATATTGTCTGAACTGTGTGTATTTTCAGAGTATAATTTTCACGGTCTGCTCTTGGCTCAGGTTCTCATTATTCGATATCGTCCGTACTCTCTACTTGATGCAGATATCGCCTCTTCTTCAATGTCATGCACGATTTCATCTTCGATATCGTCTTCTTCTTCTTCATCATTCATTGTTGTATGGACTAGAATGGCATTAAGAAGACTATGGCATAAAAAGACTATTTGTTACTTCATTGCGATCCTTTACATCTAATCCAATTAAAGTATCTTTCTTCACATTTAAGCCATTCATCGAATCCGTAATTTTCACATCACGACTTATAATTATTCTATTTGTATCTTTACCCAAAAGACGATATCCTTTAGAATGGTTGTTGAAATCAACAAATCTGTATACCTTAACTTTATTATTCAACTTTTTTCACAATTCTTTAAGTACATATGCGTAGACTTTGGATCCAAAATGTGTATGTCCGTAAGATTTGGTTTCGTTCCAATCTATCTCTCCATTAGGATTGTTCCTACAGAATTAGTGAGCAATCTGTTTTACAAATAGTTAACAAAATTGATAGCCCTCTACCCCCAATATTTTTCCTTAAGTTTAGGATCAATCAAAAAATATCTGGCCACTTCCAAGAGAGATCTGTTTTTCCTTTCGACTACACCATTTTGTTTCGAAGTGTAACTAACCGAGTATTGATTTGCAATTCCTTCTTTCTTAAAGAAATCCTTTAAAACTTTATTGATATACTCTATATCTCTGTCCGATCTAAAAGTCTTAAGGACCTTACCGAATTTCGTCTTCATTCCTTTAACAAAATCCTTTATCTTTTCCGTTACGTTCGATTTTTGTCGCAAATATATACTCGTGTATCTATTATAATCATCAATCTAAGTTAGTAAGTAGCGATTTTTGCCTGGTGTCATCGTTTGCATAAGACTGCAAACATTTGTATGCACCAGCTGTAGTATAGATTTAGATTTACTTTCAGATTTTGGAAAAAGTTTCCTAATCATTTTCCTTTTCATGCATGTGTCGCAGACCTCCATGATTCCACAGTTCTTCATAGTAATCCTTTTAACTATAGTTTTGGATATCATTGCCTGAATTGGTCCTTGTATCCTAGCTTTCTTCGATTTCTTCCATTCTATGCCTTGAATAGTTTCGTGTAGAAACTTCATCTAATAGTTTGCTCTTTTCCAGTTCCAGATTGAGCTCATTTTCAGAACGAATTTCCAACGCTATGATGAGCGTGTTAAATGATTCTAGGCTGGATAGGAATATCGCTATTACGAGTTTTTCTTTTAAAAATTTCCCTAAAGCAGCTAATTGATCCATGAGATTCAGTATATTGTTAATATGCTTTCCCATATTGCCATTTTCAATTAATTTCGAATTGCAAAGTTTCTTTAATAGATAAACTTGATTATTTAGTGTGACTTTCTCGTGATATTTCCGAAGAGACTAGTGCAAAATACTTTTGCACTAATAGTATCCTTAACGTGCCTTAATTGGTCGTCCTCTATCAGCAAATCGATAGTTGCCCTTGCTTACGCGTTTGTCCTTATTCATTTTATTGTCCAGATTTACCGATATTTCCTCAGTGATCGTGTGCTAAAAATCCTCCCTTATCAAAAGCAATTCTACTTTATGTTTCCATATTTGAAAGTTCTTATTATTTAACTTTGTTATAATAAAATGTCTAAATCATTATTTCACGCCACGTGGCATGGGCCCATAAAAAAATCTTTCGGCAACAAAATTGCATGGAATGACTGATTTATTATGTAAGAAATGATAGACACATACAATATACATAGGTTTTTTTAATATAGATAAGAACATTAAACAGAGTAACAAAACTATAATGATCAGACCCGAATAATATGCTCCTTCAACATATGCTCCTTCTTTAAAATCCGTGGGCAGAAAGAACGAGATAGCGAGGAAATGAGATCAGCACATTACCTCTCACAGGAAAAACGCAGTCGGATATTATGTGTACTGAAATTTCTGCGCTCAGATGTAATTGACATATCCAATACAAAGAAGTGAAGATGAGATTGACTTGAACTTATTTCATTTTTAGAATCCATCGTCGTAAATTTTTGGAACTTTTCAAATAATAATGGTTCTCCAATAATAATCGAATCTGAACTGACGTCGGAGACGTTTTAAAAACTGTGATCAGAGTCCAGAATTCTTTCAAATAATCCAATAATTTGATCGCTATTTCGAGATATATCATTTTGCATTTCCTAAAAGAATACATAAAAAACATAGAAATTTGTTCATAACCCAATAACTCTTCGAGATTAGATAATATATGATATAAATAAGCATTGTCGTCTCTTGCTCACTAAAAGAGTTGCTGCACAAAACTAAGTGCAAAGAGCTAATATTCACATTGAAAAAAAATCTCTAATAAAAATCTCAAGTGCAAAAGGCTAATATTTACAACCAAATTATTGCCTTATGCAAAAAAAATATTTAAACATGAACTGACATATCGGATACTTAGTATTAAGTAAATTAACATTTCGCACTATCGTTTTTTCTAGAATAGATAATTATTTTTATATGTATAGTGATGTAAAAATTATAAGAGTAATAAAGTCAAATATTGTAATCATGAGATCTATTATAAATGTTCTATATATATTTTCGTTGGATATTTTCTCATTATTGAAACTCGTATCTTGAAAATAAGGACTCTAAACAGATTTTAACTAATGCAATCCGTATAATGATTATAATGGTATTTTATTCGCTACATTTATAATTGTTTAGAAAAAATATTTCATTTAGAATTCTTGACTTTTGTCTATTTCTTTTTTGTCTATAATATTCCCTGCTTTTGAGAATACTTTTTCTGTTGATACAAAGGTTGCCATTATGCAAAATTATTCATGTCCAAATCCTGATAAAATAGGATATTTATTTGAATTTATCGAAGAAAATAATAGCGGATCCGGTTGGAGATTTATTGTGATGTTAGATAATTTTCCATTTCCATTCAGCAGTCGATGAGCTAGATATATTATTATTCATAATTAGTATTTTACTATAAAAGGATGATCAGAGCGATTCATTTTCTTCCTAATTTATGAATGTTTGTGTAATATCACATGTTATGAATAGATAGTTATTATGAATATGGTTTGTAACTATTATTAAGCTATTATTTTGGATAATTTTACATTTTTTCGCTACTAATTTCTTCAGTAACTAAATAAAATTTCTTAATATAGGAATAATAATACTAAGTGCGTTTCAGTCAGAATCTGTTAACAATTCAAAATTATATTTTAATGACGCTGAAATTTATTTTATGTGTCAATTACGACACGTTTCAGTCCTATTAGTCTTTGAAACAACTGATATGTGGAATTCTAGCAAATTTTTACGTCTATTATTAATTTATAATAGGATGTATTATCTAAACTTTGTATTCCTTGCAATTTATCTGTCGTAACGGTACCGTGTTTAAAATATGATACTAGCCATTGACATTTGTCACGAATGCGTCAGATATCACGTATATTATAATAATAAATTTCCTTACTATTAAATCAATGGAGACCGATGTATTTAACAGAGTTAATTTGTATAACTTCAATCTTTGAACATTTAATTTTGGGTATACGATTCCTATTAAGTGTAACTATTATGTACGAGCATTTGATTATGTTTATTTTAATTTTATTGGATTGTGTCTAATTTTTTATTTTGTGGTTTTGGAAAATTTTTATTAGAATTTCTATTTCTCATGAATGGATATGATTACCTAATAATTGTATAATATATGATCGTGTTTTTATAAAGTTAGGATATAGGTTTTCTTACAAACATCATTTTGTGGGTTCGATTGAAATAATAATAAATTTCTGTATGTACATGTAATACAAATAATCAAATAACATATTTCAGAATAACAACGGAATAGGTATAAATATCGAGTCAAAAGTAGTAAACGATATTAAAATGCAATTGTGTTAAAATGGCCTACAAGAAATAACGTGCGGGAGGATTAGAAAAACATATCTATTAGCTTTGAAGGAAAGCAACAAGAAAACATATCACTAACAGGTAAATGCGCGATAATAAGCATTAAGTTATTCTTGATAATAATTATCATTGATGGATTATAAACAATGATATATGTTTAAATATCTAATATTTGTTTAAATATGTATAACTTAATTTCTTCAAAGTAACGTGATAAATTAACAAACTTTTCAAGTTCTCTATACTTATTATTATTCTTTTATTTTGTTATTAATATTATTATGTTTATTTCATTCAAAATTTCAACAATCACTTTTGTATCAGTTATTCTATCACAATTGTGATTCATTTTTAATTAATGTAAAATAACTTCAGTGCATGACGAATCAAATATGAATTTTAGGTCACTTTTATATTGCATTCCACGGCTCTTAACTTTATTGTATGATTTAATCGTACTTTATTCAATATGATTTATATTTTTCAAGAACCAGCTAAGTTTCGCCTTGATAAAACCTTGTGCTTCCTTTTCACTTACAAATTCTTGTTATCTTTCGATGTTCCAATAGTTTTTACAATTTACACATACTCTTGCACTCTATCTAAAACTCTAAATCTAGTTAAAACTCTATCTAAACGACTTAGAATCTTTCAAAACATAAACAGTCCTTGAGGCAATGAGCATGAATCCTTCGCTGTATTTCTTACGGATATTGTTTTAAGACGAATATTCAAACACGACGAAATTTCAAATTAATTAGGGAATAGTAAGATTGTTTAACATATTATATTATATATGTATGTAATAACAATTACTAAATTTAAAAACATGGATAAAGCCAGTAATGTACATCTAGAAGAAAGAAAAATTTTCGTATTACTACGCAAGAAGAAGAAAAGATTTGTCGAAATAGCTAATATTATAGGAAGATTTAAGACAACCTATAAACAACATGTAAGCGTGTCATAAATTTAGAAAGAACGAATGCTATTACGATAAACCAAAAAGTGACTTTAAAGAACTATTACAAAAATGAACATGAGGAACCCATATATCGACTTCGAGGTAAACCTAAACCTTTCGAGTGGTCATAAATAGTTGAATTTGATAAATTTAACCTCTCACCGTTCTCACGTGTTGTTATTCACCGGTTTGGTTCAACTAATCCCTTTATCGTGTCTTTATCAGTTTCAACTGGCTTTCCAGAACGTGGTGCATCTTCGACATTAAAATTATCGGATCGAAATTTTGCAAACCAGTTCTGGCACTAGCGTATTGTCGACACATTTTCTCCATATACATCGGTTAATTTCTTTCTGGCTTGAACAGCATTTTTACCTTTTCTATAGTAAAAAGGTAAAATATGACAAAAATGCTGCTTATTGTTCTCCATATTTAAAAGGGCACCAACCAAAAATTACTGCGTAGAATCAATTGGACTTTTTCACACACAAATCTTGCTATATCAGCTCTCAAAACATATAATAATTATGGGGCTTATGTGTGAAGTTAGGTGCAAAAAAATACAATTAAATTCTCTATCGGGAAAAAACGAAATTACTTTCCGAACAACCCAATATTTCTCTTTCTGAAAAAAAAAAGAAATTATCTCAAGTTTTGCAAAACTTAGCCATTTCCAATAAAAACTGATGATTAAAATTTAGAATTTCCAAAATGTTTATTTAAAAACTAGTGAGCGATTAAACGCAATTATAGAGAATTCTGTATGTAATTATTATCACAAAAGCATTGTCTTGCTATTATTTTTTACTTATGGAAATAAAATCAATGGCGATAACTACCATGATAATAGAAGCTGCACTTAAGTTATCTGAAAAAAACTGTTAATTATATCAACCAAACTTGAACAAAACAAAAATTAATTGTAAAATATAATGAAGAAATATATTATAAATCAAAGTTGTTTGCTCGTTCTTAGTACGTTAATCTAAAAAGTTTTTTAGACTAACTCTGTGAATCTTATAAAACGTTTTATTATGTCAATTATACAGTTGAATTTTCTTGGGTGTGTTTGATTAAATCAAGCCCTTTAGATATAGAATACTTGGAAATAGTTGACATAGCTTTAGTCTGCAAACAATATCTTTAAAAAGGACATTAAAATATATGTTATAATTTCAAATAAAAACGGACATCATTTCTAAATTATACTCGTACTTTACATCGCTAAATTGATAACCTGCTTGTCGTACAAGTACAAAGTAAGTTTATAACACATATAGCCTAGTATTGGTACCATATAAATTTATATTATTTCATATATTAACGAACTATAACACAGCATTTCTAAGTTACGAACATTAGTAACATTAGGCGATAACGTTAACTGATTTTCAATATTTTGAAGACATAGAAAGAATATTTAAAAAACATGGAGATATTAGTGAAATATTATATATAGTGTACAAAGGTGCAACAATGCAAGAAAAGTTATAATGTTAAAATTCATAAATTTATGGAGACATGGTTTCGCGAAGGAGCGTAATGATCGAAAAACAGAGGATGGAAAAGCGACGAAATTACGTTTATTATAAACCGAAAAAAGATGAGAAAAACTTTAAAAAATATTATCAATTTATCAATCAATCGAGTAAAAAAATAATAGTTCGAAAATCATAAAAAGAAGTTAAACAATAGATTATATGCGAATAATGGAGACTTTCAAATAAAAATGTGTGTATTAGAGAAACAAAGAAACAATAATAAAATATGTAACATTTTACCCAACGTAATAACAGTAATTCCAAGAAACGAAGAATTTTTGAACTCTTCACTATGAAAAACTTAACCTTCATTTGTAAAAGCACACAAACAAATGAACAGCTCGCAACGGCGGCTCTTTATAACAAAAATTCCAGATTGGTTTTTGGTCTGATTTTATAGCCCAATCACGAAGACTGATGGCTCCTTTGTCGAAACAATACTTCGTCGAAATTACTACAACAGAAATATTTTATTTAAGATAATAAAAATTTATTACTAATATATCAACATTTTTCAATCAAAATGTTTAACTGAATACCGCATATAATTTTCAAAAGTTTACAGCTGAATAGCACAAGCTTCTACCATTTACATGTATGTGAATATAAAAAATATTGTTTATTGATATTATGTTTATAATTATTTGTAAATTAAAATTTAAAAAAGTTTTATAAAAAATTACACAAAATATAAAATTCAAAGATCTCCATAAATTCATTAAATATATTTTTTGGAAATGAATATAATGAATTTACTCTAATGTAAAACGTAAAATATATTTATAGATTTGTTTGAAATGATAATTTTACGTTTTAATAATAATATGGAATACAAAACATATTACTAAATTAAAATATAATATCGCATTTTAATATTTTTAATAATAAAATTTAATAAAATTAAGTAAAATTGGAAAAATGAATTAGCAATTGAAATTTAATATTTAATAATAGTGTTCAATTTTTACTTTATATATCAGTTGATGGAATATGATCAATATATAATTGTGTTCTATATTTTTATTGCGATCACATTCTTATTATTTTCTGTCTGTCTCCTACTGCATGTCGATTGTAAGACGATTTTTACTATATAAGAAAGGAAAAACATTGTTGTTGATTAATTTTATTTTTTTTTTATTTCAACAACAAAAGAATTCTTCTCAATATCTCTCCCCAACACGTTTTGAGTTCATCGTCGATCACAAATTTTTTCCAAGGAGTTCGTTCAAACCGCCGTAGAAGATGCGTGTTTTCAAAAGTTCGCCAACTTGTTGAGCATAGCCAAAAGATCGTCGAGTTACATTTTCTATAACGTGCACGGAATATCTTTCTTGGAGTATGCGAGGAATACGAGAAAAAAGAAATCAACTAGATGATTCTCGGATTTTAAGAAACAATGATAATTTGATCGTCGCGTAAAAAAAGATGATATAGAAAGAGACTTATTGAGAGCAATCGGTATCGCAGTGTCAATCTAGAATACTCCAATTATCAAACGAAATTCAAGGACCTTGTATCGAGAAGGAGATATGAAAGATGCGCAAATTAACTGTCTCCTGTAACAAATAACATACAATAACCAAAAGAAGAGAAGACTGCAGTGTGCGGCTGTAAAAGTTGTCGTATTCAAGCGATGTTGCTGCGATTGAAAATATAAAAAGAGAAAATAAATGCGAATTAAAAGAGACTATTTTCCTCGGCATATCCATCCCTCATGATCAGCTGCCGATTGTCGATCAGAAGAAAACGGAACCGCTTACTCCTGAGTCCCACATCACTGGAGAGAGTGCAGCTTTCTGTTGACAGTGACAGAAACTGGAAGCTGTATAAATCCAAAAGCCTAGTCTAGTTCTAGATATTTATTCATATAAAAAAAACATGAATTTAACAATTTCAAGAAAGTATTAAAGTTTCGGAAGATTCATATTATATTATTTATTCCGATTTATTTTTTTCAATCGTATTAATAGAACTATTTTTAATAATTATTGTTTACAAAACACAAATTCTGTTTTGTGTGGATATTTTGGAATTTTTCTACATGGATATGAAAAAGAATTAAAAGAGACTGTACTATGTTAACCATTAAAAGAGGATCAAAGTAATTTTCTAAGAGATCGTATTGTTAAAATTTGTCAAAGACCAAGAAATTTGTTGAGGAAAAGGGATAAATTTAAATCATAATTATGCAGAATATTGACAAAATATTTTAGAAGAAGTACCATATTAATCAGTAACTCTAATATTCATAGTTTATCAACAAGCGAAATAAAATTTAATAAATATTCCATTAAATAAATAATCTTGTATTATTGTTTTTATAAATTACAAGTTGCTTCCTTTTTTCTTGTAAAGATATAAAGATTATATGAACATACGTATGAAGTAGGAATGATGTTGAATAAAATTTTTATATCAAAAAATATATTTTTTCTTTCATCTAAAACTGTGTCAATATATGCCAATAATGTTCGGTGTTTCAGAATTGCCGATTTATTGATTTTCAGAAACCTGTTGCATCATTTAAGCACAAAAAAAGAAGTTGATGTAAAAATGTATTCATTTAATTTATCTTTATGAATTGGTTTATTTTCCATTTACCTTTACAAAATAGGTTATATTTTATAAAAAAAATGAAAGTAATATATTCTCGGATTTATAGAGAAATTGGATTTATAGAGAAATGCTCAGGTCTTAACTGTCATCATTGGCTAACAGGTAAGAAATACTAATTTTGTTCTTCTAATTTAATTAATGAGTAATAAAATATGTTAAAAATTTGTTCAAGACAACATGAACACAAGCGAATCCATGCAAACACACATATATAAATCATCCATTTATACATACATACATACGTACATACAGCACACGTATATACAGCCATACATCGTACAGACGTAGAGCATACAGCATTTAGCACACACACACAATACGCGTACGCCATCAGCACGCTTACGCACACATACAAGCAGCATACACGCTCGGACACACAACATACAACACGTACAAACACAGTACACACGACATACGCGGATTTACACGCAGCACACACACACACACACACATATACATGCTCACACATAGTCATACTAGCATACATGGAGATATATACGCATACACCCACGCAACACGCAGCATTCACGACACACACACGCGTGTACACACAAACCACATACACACATACATACACGCAAACGTACACGCACACATACACGCATGCACACATACATACACGAACACATACATACATACATACATTGGCTTTTCCTAATGTTTAATCTCATGATTAAAACATTCAAAATCAATCGTTCTTTTTCTCTTTTAGAAAGGAAATTAGTACTATAAAGATGTACTACATCATGCAATAAATTGGACTTGTATTTATCTGTCACATACCATGAGTCTATCTGTTTATCTCGATTCTGACATACTTATATTCTTCATAGCAATTATTTAATGACCATTGGATTTTGATTGAGTAAAAATATTTTTTATTCTTATGAAAATGAGAAATAAAAACATCTTAGAAATCTATAATATTGTTTGATAATATTCAACCAGTTGAAGGTTTGGCATTCATGTTTTTTATTGAAAGATTCATGATGTATGTAAAGATTGAGAAAAATAAGAGAAATATTCACAACGTAACTGCGGCTATGAAACAGTATAAATTTATCGATCTAATCTGGTAACTTGGACGCAATCGTGGGAAAAATATGTTTTGGAAGAAAGCAGTTTTACTATAAATTATACTGCAGAAAAATTGTCAAAGATGAAGGATTCTTTGGAATTCAGTGCTAAAGTGTTCATGCTAGTTAACTGCCATGGATTTTTGCTTCAATCAGATAGAACATATTTTTTGGTTATTGTATAGATAAATCACGTTACGAACCAACAATTTAGGTCTACCAATTAAGGATGGAAATAGGAGGACAATGCATTGTCTTCTCAATAATAAAACAATCATTGATAAAAAAGAATAAGTTTGAATGGTGGTCAACGTACTCGTATCTATCTTACTATGACAATCTATGCTAATGAAAAGGTTTATAGGGCGGATTACTTTCAGCGATATACACTCAAGTAGGTAAATGTATCATCGAGCAGTCCACATATGAATGTCTGAAAAGTAAAGGAATAATCTTAGTGATGCATCAGTTGCAGTTTCTAAAATATATTGAATTGATTCAAAGCAAAGCAGATTTAATAATCTCAATGTTTTTGAAGTTGACTTCATCTAGTTTATAATGGAAATGAATGAAGAATCCAGTTACGAAAGCAAGATCGAAGAGTCAAGAAATTGATAACCATAATAACGATGGTAGGAAGCGTAGACCATTGGCTTCTTTAAGATTTTTATATAATGATCAGTTAAACAATTGAAAAGAAATAAGTAAATAGATTTATTGTATTACTGAAATATAAATTTTCTAATTAATTAATTACTTATTATGTTATTTTCTAAAGCTCGATCTCAGATATTCGGTTACATAAAACAATATTTCAAGATCTGCCGACAATTAAAGCATTAAACGCTGAGAAAATTCTCATCAACGAATTCGACAATCGACAAGAGATCATTATTCATCCACCTGGTTGATCTTTATCTGGACTGTACGAGCTTTCAGCATTTACACCGAATTAATCTGTTTAGTTTAAAACGCGATCATAATTACTTCATTCCTTATTTTGAAGGATACCATAACTAATGATATTAAATGACCGAGTAAATGACTATACTCGTGGATCTGATACGAAAGGATATGAGACAGGTAGAAAATTTAATTTTGACCACGATCAAAAGAATTATCGAATAAATTCATTTAGAGGAAGATTCAGTATTGACTACCGCTTTATTGAAAGATTGATAGAAGTACAATCTTATTGAAAAGATCAAAAGACGTGAGAATAAAGATGGATATATACATTTGGAAGAATATAATGTTCACGATCACTTCAACAGAGAAGATTGTTATCATTGTAGATATTGATTGAGAGGGAGGAATGAAATAACAAGAAGAAGAAGAAAGAAGAGGGACACGTAGATAAGATTAAGATTAACATATCAATATCGTAATGTAATTAATCGTCGACGATTACCATAGATCATATTGAATAATTTTCCTTAAAAACCAGTTGTCTCTATTAAAAAGTTCCACGCTTTGTGTTGAAACATTGAAATAATTCAGCGTGCTTAAAATTAAAACAACACCTAAACTAACAATTTTTAGACATAATATTATTAACATGTTTTGGAGAGAGTCAAAAATTGCATCAATTAATGTATTCAAAATTAAAATTTTATTAAAAAAAATCCAATTGCACCCTGCAACTGCACTGATGCACAAAAATGCATGAAAATTTCACAGAATTATATAGCGTTTAATACTATTTAATTTTATCGTATGACATTTGTCTCGATCTCCAATACTTTCAAAGATATAACTCGGCTTAGTTCCATGGGACACCCTATTTATTACTAAAACGATTTTTTAGTCTGATTCGTCCATTTGTCTAACTTGGATCGATACCTTGCCTTATCTGCAGAAAACTTTCGGGACTAACCAAATCAGTGGCAAATTAGAGGTATAGAGGTGCCACATCAGTGATGATTCCTTGGATCACTGACAATCCAGGTGATCTAATATCTCGCAAATTGTATCTCACAAAGATCATTGTCCTATGGCATCAAGTCGGTCCAGGCCGATAAGATCCCGAGAATCAGTGAACGAATTCTTTGAAACGATTCATTGCGCATGAGAGAAAAAACATCACATATATATTCTGACAATGCAACGACTTTCGTTGAGGATAATAACGAACTAAAAAGACTCTGGAAATCTGTGAAGGTTTCTAAAAGTAAGATTACGGTAAATCATTATCTTAGCAAAGAAGGCATATATTGACACTTTTTTTCGTTCAATCATTTTTAGTCAAACAAATAGTCTGGAATAAACCGGGCAATAAATAAACAGTGAAAGTAGATTCTAAGCAGAGACAAGTCAAGGGTTGTCTAGAGCCTACCCTTGAAATATCCATTTGGCACCTACCAGTCGACACAATCATCACAACTAAGGAACATACATAGGATTGTTTAAACATTTCGAACGAACTATCCAAACTAATCTCCGACTAACAGGCATTTTTCCTTGCCTTTTCATACTTTTTTCTTCAACTCCCCGTTTCGATTTCATTTTCCTAATCTCATTATTGTCTTCATGGATAGTTCGAAAGACACCAAAAAATCAGTCAATATATAGCTTTTGAGGACAAATCATCGAAACTTCCGAGTCTTGTTAAACATCGCTGGCCATCCTTCCTTCCTATATAGCCAACACAATTAACTACAAATAACGAAACACGTTTTTCAGAATATTAGCATCTCTTTATTTAATAGGTATTTAACATTTATTTAAGAGGCATTCTTTATCGCACATCTACCTTAACGAGATCCTTCAAAGAATTCACGTTCTTTCATTAATTTTTCGCGGAAACGCGACGTGTGGTATTTTGTTAAGAACATCAAATTTCCTTTCGAAGTCTTGTTCATCGTGACCTATGACTCTGACCATTAGAAAGAGGTCAAATCGATTATCATCGCTGAATCGGTGCGAGAAATATAACTAAACACGCTCTCGTAGTTGCGCTCTTACGATGCAACAAAGCAACAAATATATATGTAAAACCGTTGGACGTATAGATAATATATGGGGCTTCATAAAGTAATAAAGGAATAAATTTTAAAGCAACAGTAAAAATATAGCTTTGCATTTGACTGTTCGATTCTACGTCTCCTGGTGCAGCCGTCTAACTGTTCAATCATGCGTCTTCTAATGCAGCCATTTGACTATTCGATGGTACGTCTCTCCTCGAAGAAGAAAAAGAATCAACGACTCGTTTTACAGCGTCGTCACATTTGTATCAGTTCGGTCTTTTTCATCTTCCGTCTTCCTTAATCGTCTATCGTCGTATCGCTTTATTTGACGTCTCTCGTTTTTCTTGGTGTCAGTTACACGTTTGTCAGTTGGGCTATTGTATATATAACACATCACTCAATAAGGTCTAGTTAGAAAAAACAAATTTTTTTTAGAAATTCGACTTTATTCGTCAATGTATTCTTCTTGAAGAGTGATACATTCATTCCAACGTTCCTCTAACTTTTCGATGCCTTTTTTATAAAACGATTTGTCTTTACTCTCAAAATAGGTCTCAGTTTCGGCAATCACTTCTTCGTTTGAGACAGGTGTGTAGTAGTGGATCTATGTTTCATCTATTGTCACATACCGACACAAGAAATCTTTTTTTTATCTCGCTTGAACAACTCCAAATAGCACTCTGGATTGTCGATGCGTTATTGTTTTTGATCCGGTGTAAGCAAACGCGACACTCACTTCGAAAGCTACTTACGCATGCTCAAATTTTCATGTACAATTGTAAACACACTACCTTCTGATATCTTTAAGGTGTCAGTTATCTCACGCACTTCACTTTACAAGTCTTTCAAAACTATTTTGTGGACTTCTTTTCTTTTCCGAAACAACTGCCGATTTTGTTTAAATTCAGCATACTAGTCAATAATAATTGATTTTCTTGGCGCAGAGACTCCATAACGCTTATCAAGCCACTGTTTAGTTTCAATAGTATTTTTCTCCATCAAAAACAATGTTGAATCAATACACGAAATTCTTTTTTATCCATTGTTTTGAAAATTACAAAACTGGGGTCACTAAAACAATTGTAACCTGCAAACTAATTATTAGAATGTCATGAAATTTTGACATGTATCATTTGAAGGATGCTAATATCCAAAAATTATGTGGATCTGTCAACAGTGTTGCCATATATGCGTCAGACCGAAAACTTATTGAATGACATGTTATAGTATTCCGGTGACATTCTAGGAGTTTGTTAGCGGTAATAGACGATATTATCAACAACTGAGAATACAATCATATAAATATGGAATAAGCGGCATCCTAATTATTAAGTAGCTGTAAGAATATACTACGATCTTACGTTGCAACTAGCAAAGTGTTCAAATAAGCAACGATTGCTTCATTAAAGAAATTTAACATGACAAATAGATTCGTCAAGATCATTCGGATGAGAACTTGTTAATTCCTAATAATATGTATAGCTAAATTTATATTTAGATTGATATGTGCACCCTGAAGAAAATATAACTGATAAATTTGATGCCAGAACTTACGATACGATCATAATTGAAGAGTAAAATATTTATAACGAATGTGAATGTCTGTACAAAGGGTAATAATACCACTCCATTGTAAAAAGTTGAATAGAAAAGTAACCAAAATAATTGAGTATAGTATTAAAACAAATTCGGTTATTAAAAAAAGCCACTGAGTAATTCGAAAGCTAAAATACGTAAGTACAGATAATAACGTTCTTGACAAAATTTAAGAAAAAAATATAAATTCGGAACTTTGCATTTCTAAAAATTTCATAGAGACTACAGAGATGAAAGAAAATCATGTAATACTTATAGGACTTATATAAAGAATGGAAGAGATTGTGAGAAACATGGCGCAAAATTGAGGAGGAACGAGCAATATTGAAACAGACTTGAAACGTAATTTAATGATGAGAAGAAAAATATCAAAAAAAACAAAACGGTCAACACGATGAAGATCAGATATTTGAGATAACGATTAATTGGTAAACTGGCTGTTAAATCATTTTCTATATATAGATATTAATATTAACGTCCCAAAATTTAGCGAAGAAACTCTTTTGAAAGAAATTGAACGTTATTTTAAATTTAAGAATATACGGTCAGATCATCAATTATTTATTTCAGAAAGTTTTTTAGATAGTCTTATTAATATTTGATATGAAATTGTAAGGAATCGAATTTTCAATTTTGAGAATTTTAAAAGATATTTTTAAAAGGAATCTTATTGTATTCTAGTTCGCGTCAGATTCTTAAATCAATGGCAATCGGATAGATACAAGATTCAAGATGGCTCGATGCAAAGTTATATTTAATAACAAGTTAAAGACTTAATAGTTTCAACTTGAATTAACGACATACGAAATTAATTATTTTATTTTGCAATAATATTTTCCTCATATATGAATGGTATTGGCAGCCGTAAATTGTTATATTACAGACGCAGTATTGTAAACTTTAGCGAAACTCAACAGCGATGGCGAACATAATAGAAACTAATGAAGAATTGATAATTGTAATATTTCGCATGTCAATCGTATACAAGTGAGGCAAAAGTGTACGATATCTTGATATAGGATACTTGATATAGGAACTGTGTATTGAAATGTTTATACTGATAAATATTTCAATTTCATCAACGGAAAAAGTGTCCATGGTTGTATAATTATAATAAATAATCTAGAATCTAGAAACATCTTTTAATAATTCTTATACGATTCACGAAGCATATAGATCCACAAATGAAGACATACCAAATGTTAGACATTCGCTATCATCCTTATCAAGAAGAAACAACATTCTAATTATAATACTTCTAATCGTAACGATTTTTTAAAATAAAATGTCTCAGATTTCGGTTTCATACCGCCCATATGATAATTTTATTGAGGACCTAATGAAAGATGCATATAACATTGTTTCGTATACATTTAAGGTAAAATTTAAGGTAAATATTGTATGCCCGTATTATAGTTAACGTCACTGGAAACAAGTTGTAACGTCAGCCGATGTTAATAAAGCAACTAACATTAAAAAATAAATTTTAATGACATTCAACATACACAATATGAAATTTGTGCACAGTTTTTTATTAATAAATAGCACTTTTAACTTATACAGATGATATAGGATAACTATCGGTTAAATAAAAATAATATCATAATCGATTATAATTTTATTAATATTGTTATATCTCATAACGTTATTTAAAATAATCAGTTTTTGCTTAGACCGTGAAGCCTTTACCAGGAATTGATCTTAAAAAATGTGAATTCGATGATGAGCGACATGACAGGGAAACATAAATCGATAGGAGATACTGGATAGAAAGAGATGGAGATCTGATAAATAAATAAATTGGGAAAAGAACGAAATAGATAACAAAGTATTCAAAATAAAAATATTTTTTTGCCACTTATAAGTTACTTTTCGACATTTAAACTACATAAATATATTTATTCGGAAACAAAATATGAGGGTCTTAGTACTTATCTAAATTCCTATCATCGATAGATTAGTGTCATGCGGGTCGCGATCTTATCTTTCCAAAATGCAACCCGTCACACACATTACTACAATACAACACGTTCGATGTCATATTCTTATTAAAATCTAACGGAATCGATAGGTTGTGTTTACACTCCCAGTAATCTAGCGGTCTCCTTTCTTCGTTGCGTTGCCTGCTGCTGCCGTATTTTTATGGACTCTCTCGCCGCCACAACATTATAAAAGATTAATAGATACACACACACACACACAAAATAATTATTATAAGATACATATAACAATTTTTTGCGATAGGTTTTCATTTATTACACAAATGCAAAAGATGAAGCAAAGAATCTACATTTTTGGTTAACACGAATAATATGTCCTTTTGTATTCCTATTTGCAAGTTCTGCTTTTTTTTTTCTTTTTCTTTCCTTAAGCACGTCCTCGATCGGAGGATATTGAAATATGGAAAATAACTCACTTATACGCATAATTTTAAAGCATCAAAACTTCTAATTTGTTTTATTTACGATTTTTATATTGTCCCCAAACAGCCCGAATAGATTCCATAACTTTAGTGATGCACAGTAATGACCGCCTACTGAACAATTTACGAAAGGACTTTCGAAATATTTATGCGCAAAAATTCAGATTTAAAAACGATCACGATTCACTCCTAATGAACTTTCCTTTGTAAATAACTTTCAACTTGTAAAATATACTTATATTTTAATATTTAACACAAATCATATTAGTGTATTGCGACCCTTACTTTAAGAATTTTTGTGTTTAGAATGTTCGATATTGGAAACAGTCAAGGACGTTCAGCTTCAAAACTACCATGATATTTCGGCATCATAACAATCTGGAGTATTCGATCAATCTATAAATAATAATCGCCTCGAATATTAGAGAGAGTTATACACAAAAATCCGAAACGAAAAGACAGAAAGATAAACATCACCTGCCCATTGGTGGATCATCTACGCGAAACAGTAGAAAAAGTATATTAGTAATATTATAATTTATAAATTATTAGTAGTATTATTATATTCAATGATTCTGGCATAGTAATTGTGTTTTTTAACACGATACTTAATCGATTAACACGATATTTAATCAAAATAAAATATATTAAAACATAGGTCTTATTTCTTCTAGTGAACAGAAAGTTATTCTAATTGATCGTCTAGACGCCTGTTAATGTTTCTTTTTTTGTCAAGACAAAATGTGAAGAGATATTTATTTACTGCCGTTCTACAAAGATAAGCTTGGTTTCGATTGATTTAGAAGAGCGAAGAATAATATTTCCTATCATTTTAATTTTGGAGAATTCATTTACTGGTTCCAAGTGAAAGTTATGTAACATATAAGATGTTATCAATTTAATCTCATGCATTGCGAATCTTTAACTTACGAAAATAAAAGAAAACCAGTTTTAATGCATATATTGTTCCATTATTAATATCATAAAATTACAAATTTTTGTTACTTTTACTTTAAATAATAGAGGGAAGGAAATGTTTTCACGTAAACAAAACTTTGAAACATTTAGAAAATTTTAAGAAAATGGATGAGAATGATGTTTCTCCCGCGGTATCGAAGAAGAAAAAGAGTACTGCAATTCTTTAGTAATATTTAATGAAACATAATCGAAACATAATCGAAACATAATCGAAACATAATCGAAACATAATCGAAATTATATACATAATAGAAATATCAATCGTACTTTTCCATCACATGTTCAAGAAAAGATTTACTATGATACATCTACTTATAGTTGCTTATCTAAACATTAATAAAATCCATAAGAAAGAAATATCTGAGAAAATAGAGGATAAAATGAAGATAAAAAAGAGAGTTCGAAAAAAATGTTTCAGACAAAAGTTATTTGTCTATTTACATAAAATGTTCAGTTTTATTATTTAATCTTAAAGGGAAAATAAATAAAATCTATTTAAATCAAAAGACGACGAAAAGAAAAGGCAAAAGAATGTACTAAGGTTATTGGTCATTGAAATAGCAAGAGTAGAAATAAAACAATTTACGTCGATTTGCGCTAATCAAGGAAGAGATATAAGAGCTTTATCAGCAGAATTGCTACTTGGAGAGTAGGGAAGTTACTTTGATAATGATTAGATCATACGCTATTCATCATACGCCACTCTCAGAATTATTATTTTTCATTTTCTGAGATGAATTAACGATATTTTTATAATTAATAAATTTATCATTAATCATAAATCATTTTTTATAATCCATTAGCGATAATTATCATCCAAAGTAACATAATGTTTATTATCACGCATCCATTAATATATCTGTTAATAATTAATTTTTTTATTACATTGCTTTTAATGCATTATTTCTTTTATATTACAATACATTAAACACAGTTGTCTTTTTATTTTTGACCCGATGTCGTTTTTACTCCGAAGTATGGTTTTCGTTTATTTATATATACGATTATACGTATTTCGTTTATTTATATATCGAATATTTATATGTGCTCATAATTATAAAAGTGGTCTAGGTCATATATTTCTTGTTTCGAGATATTTAATGAATTCCATTTGAATAAATTAAAAAATATTTTTATATTATGCAACATTTTAATTTAGAATTTTATTAGTCTTGATTAATGGAAATTTATTATTAATAAGAAATTTTGTGTGAATTTCATATAAAAATATTGTTTTTAAAGTTTGAATTGACTTAGACCATTTCCAAAATTAACTGAATGTCCAATAAATAACTTAAAGCAATAAAAAACTATTTTTATTAGAAACAATAACTTTAAGGAAATAATTCATGAACATTTATTAATTATTTTTAAAAAATAATCCATTTTCATCATTTTAGACTTTTATCATTATGAGTTTTTAAGATTCTTAAAATGTTCCTGAAAAATTGGAGGGATGTATGGTAGTAAACACATAATATCTTTATGTTTTTTTTCCGTTACTGATCTATTGGTGGTGTATAATGGAAGTAATTTAATATTTCCGTATATTTTTGGTCTTCCTCTTTTAGGTGAAAGATCCAAAACGTAAAATTTAGAATCATCTAAAGAAGTTTTATAAAACATCTTATAAGGTTCATTTTTCAAGAATCTCATCCATTAAATTTACAGCCAAGAAATAGATTCGCCCGTGGTATTTTTTACTCTTCTTGTCGGTGACTCTTCTAGTGGCTTCGTTGAAATAAAATCCGGTTGCGGAATTTGTTTCACCGAAAATATATTTCTTCTTCTACACTTTTCTATCAATTCATAATAATGCTCAGAGTTGTATAAGTAATTTGATTTTTTTATTTTCATTTCTATCAACCCAAAATCACGATCATTCGATAGAAAGGAATGACCAAATACCAAAAATTTGTGGTCTATCGTTTCACCATTATTATTTAATGACTGAGTAATTTTCATCCATGTCAATACTACTTTAATGTTACGATTTTGGCCTGAACAAGCATCACTGTAAGCTATTACGTGTTTTTGAGTAGTTATATCCTCCATATGCATTAAAATGCATGATGCTACTTCCTTTTGAAGCTGTAGTTTCATTTCATACATACATCTTGACATTGTTATCATGGAAATTATTTATTAATTATTATCATTAAATTATTATAATTAAATTATTATTAGTTACGTTTATATAATTTGTTTAAATTTTTGACTTAGACCACTTTCATAATTAACACTAAATGAATTCCATATAATGTTGAAATTACAATCACTATCTAATGGTTTATTTTTAACAATATCATATAAATTACATTGAATTAATTTAGTTTAAAATAATGTGGTGTGAAATAATTGATAAACTCATAATTTTTAAATTTTTACTTAGACCAATTTCATAATTATGGGCTCAATTCATTTTTCATCGTCTTACGTATCGAAAAGTTTCTTAATTTGTTCAATGAAACGCATCAAGACACATTACAAAATGCAGGCGATGACATCGGATCTAAAATAAACTCTCGAATTTCAGATTCTGTAATAATCTACGAGTTGAAATCGAAACAGTGTAACAATGTTCAACAATCATCTACGTAAATTCTCTTCTGATTTCTATAATTGAGTCCATAATCCACTACTATGATAATATGAATATTTTTGTGATAGAGTCTTAATAAGTGCAAATGGATTGTATCATTATACATACTTACGTATGTACACTGTAAATGGAAAAGATACTAAAATGGCTGATTATTTCATATATCAATAATGATGTATAAAAAAAATTATTCTACATTGTATAAAAACTTTTAAAGATAAGACGAGTCAAAGTGTCACGTAAACATTAAATTGTTTGAGAAAAGAATATGAATGAGAATATAAATAAAACTAAACAAAAAAACTAACGAAAAAAATTCAGAGACTTGTATTTATGTGTCTTTGCTTTAAGTATGTTATTATGAAAGAATATAGAATGGAAAAGAAATTACGAAAACGTAAATAATATTTTATCGCGCAAATTTGTTTATATTTTTCGATTCGTTTCATTAAATATACTATTCTTAATTATTTTTTTTTCATACTAAAGATATTTTATCGAGATGACTATTGGTAAATATTATAATCACTGCAGCATGAAACTTATGGATTGATTCATTAAAAGATTTACTAAGAACTAAAGAAAAAACTTTGTATGTTCGACCTGAATACTCAGATTTTCGACAGAGAAAAAGAGAAAGAATGCAAACATTCAAAATTATATTATTCCAAGATAAGTTTTCACAAGTTATAGACATTAAGCTCATAGTTAGAGTTCCTGAAAAGGAAAACAACTCGATATCAATCATGGATTATTATATACATAAATCTAATAATTTTGATAAGCTGATTGTATGTACATCCCTTTTCTTCTTGATACTCTTATTTCATGTCTCTCCTTATTTTTACCTCTTTTTTTTATTCTTTGATTGAAATTAGATTTATATGATGTTGCGCACACATTCATAGCAAGATTTCATTAATTCATCAGATTTCTTTTTAACGAACATAAAAATAATAAATAGCTGTTAACACGTTGACTGCCACACGCGTTTTCAGTAAAATCTCCTTCAGGCCACGCGTACCGTGAAAAATAATAAAAATTTAAAAAAAGAAAAAAAAAATTTCTTTTTTAATTCTTTTCTTTTTAAATGTTTTTTTTTTTAGAATTTAAAGAAAACAACAATTTATCGTCCAAGTTGTCCCGACCAACCCCAGCTTTGTATAGAATATTTTAAAGTTTACATTCTACATAATTTTCTTAATAAACCATTTTCGTATTACTTTTATAACAATAATTTATATTAATGAATATTCATTATAAATTTAAGTTCATATTAATAAATATAGTTTGTATTAATTAATATTCAATAGTTTTGTTACTTTCTCTGTGAAATATCTTTTCAAACACATAGGAATATCCTTAACAAGTAGTCAAAGAGGCGTCAATACGGGTGACGCGGCCCAATCAGAAATTAGAAGTATAAACAAGACGAAATTTTTTTTACAGACAAATTCTGTTGTATCACAATAAACATGAAATAATTTTGTAGACTATATACTTTTTAAAAAAAATATGTTCATCTATATCTTATTCTTTTTATACATACTGTCATTATTTTTTATACCAATATTTTTATTATTATTATTAATCTTGTTATGAGCCGGACTAGAGAAGTATGGAATGAAATTTGAACTAAAAGGCCGTTTCTAGACATTCAGAAAATTTGACACATAACAACAGATTGTCATCTGTCTTCTAAGGGAATGGGCTAAGAGGACATGACTCACGAACATTCCGAAATATTTGAATATTTTTAGGAGAGTTAATTTGTTAAGATGTTAATTGTAAACAAGTTCCTGTTATGTTTATTAAAGTTCTTTTTCTATTAAACGTTTACTTTTCTAACAAACAAGATAAGGAAATACAAGTTCATGTAGAAATATATATTAAAGTAAGAAACGAATGAAAAATTTATTACATAAATTATTCATCAATCTAATGAAGAACCAAAAGA
Organism: Vespa velutina; assembly: GCF_912470025.1. Lineage (NCBI taxonomy): Eukaryota > Metazoa > Arthropoda > Insecta > Hymenoptera > Vespidae > Vespa > Vespa velutina. The sequence goes on along the minus strand of NC_062199.1, from coordinate 5,385,044 downwards.
AGATGCTTTTATACAACAATGTACTGCAGTCGCAATTCATTTTTTATAAGTAGTGCTATAAAAAATCATTCTTGATCGCTTCTGAATAAGAAAACTTTCCAATAGGAAAAAAGATTTGCTAATGTAAAATCTAGTCGAGTGAACAATGTCCTTACACGGTAATATTTCAACAATCCACGTTTTCCCCCTCCACCATCACTTTCTGTTGAGAAACGAGGATAGTAGGGGTTGCACTATGTAAATAGAGTATCTGTAAAGCACAAAAATTATTACTACAATCAATAGACTATTTCTACTTTAATTAAACTTTTTCTATAGATATCAATTAATTCGATTCATTATGGAATTCACTGGAATATTAACCATTATTACAACAATACTAATTGGAAGATTCCATAGAATAGTAGTATACTTTTTATTAAATTACACATGCATAATACGACTAGGGTGATTGAAAAAATAAGTCAAGGAAACCAAAAATATTTTTAATGGAAACCCCTATTTTATTATATACAAATGTAGTTGAATTCATGATATTTCATAGTACTATAAGAAAATATTTTTTCACTAATCATTTTTCCTTTAATAAGATTTGACTTTTACAGTAACATCAGCATTAATATTAAAAACGGTGTTCGAACATAAAAGTTGCACGGTCGATTTTTCTACATGGCGGCCCATCAACTTTGATTTGGGCAAGAGAATAGCGAATTAGTATCATTTTCGAAATATCTTCTATTCAGCTACAAGAATATGAAATATTAAATGTTGAATGTCGTATATAATATTAACCGGTCTTTTCGAACACGTTTTTAATATACCGATATTTTCTTAGATAAATTTTTTGACTCTTTTGGAATTTTATTCACTTTCTGTGTAAGAGACATTTATCTTTGTCGTCATCGCCTTTATCTAGCACTTATCTTTTGTATATTTCATTTTGCATACATGTCTCTCTCTCCGTCATTTTTTCTCTCTAACTTCCCTGTTCTTCCCTCATATATCGCTATACTTTTTCTCACTCTCATCTACTTGTGCATGCATATGTATATCAATCAATAGACGTTTTTATGATTCGTCTGAATCGATTTTGATAATAAAATTTACGGCTACCTTTGATTCTATGAACGTGATGCCAAATCTACATTAAATAATATATGACTGTTAGCAAATATTCAAAGTGAACTAGTATCCAATTTTCGGTTGCTTTATAGTAAAGAAAATAATTAGAAGCAAATATATGGATGCGAGTTTTCCATTATCAATGTGTTAGAGTACTCAATTGAGTATCAAAGGTGTATATTTACGCGTTCTTGCTTCGACTCTACTGGTATAAAAATATATACTGGAAATAAAATTGCTAAAACATAAACTATATTTTATAGTCGTGTCAAAGTAACGCCAAATATTTCTTCGATTTGCATGATTTTGATATATTTCAATCTGGAATTGGTTTTAATTGATGTCACACTTATTGAAATTTTTCTTTAAATTTTCTAATAGAATTACTTATTAGAACAAGCGTAATTAATAAACACGAATACCCAATGAAAACAATCTAGATGATGACCGATGCGTTAGGCTTGTACCAAATAAATAATGTAAAACGTATTTTCAGTATAATGGCCAGTTTGTACGAATATTTTTATTCGGCAAACAGAAATATTTAATCTACTGCTGTGTGTGTTAGTGCGTGAGAGAGAAATAGAATGACGGAAATAAGAAACAAGAGGAAGAAAAAGCAATGATACCAAGATAATTAAACATACAATCACTGACAATTGCCACAGAACATATCGAGTAGTTTTGTTTCCGTTGATTTTGGTTATTGTGTCGTAGCTTTCACACGTGAAAATTTAAACATTATCTAATAACGAATGCTTAGCGTTCTTCTCTTTCTTTTTTGCGATGATCGAAACATTCAAATAGAACATGTGAAGATACTTTAGAAAATATAAAAATCGTGTTGACCAATTTATCTGATTTTAATGATGGTATAAATACGTTACACATTAAAATGATTTATGTAGAATGCAACATAAAACGACAATCATTTCCTATAATTCTTTGAACTGGACGGATCGATAAATTCTGAATGTAACAGTCGCGTACTAATTTTGTGATAGATTGCTTACAGCAACTTTTTGTGGTAGTTAGTTGTTGAAAAAGATGGTTGAATATATAAGTCATTGTTAAGGCTTCCTTCGACTTTCGCCCGAAGAGCATTTAGCAATCTAAAATTTCTGAATTCGATCATGACCCGATCATGCCATTATATGTGTGCATTTGTTTGTTTCATTCGATTCGTTTCGATAATTGGACTATTTGTAATTATATTTTTCCATACTAAAAGTATTTTATATAGCAGCATGTAAAATGTGGATAGGTCCACCAAAAAGAGATTCAATGGTCACCTTGTCTATTCGTGTCTAATGTAAGAATTTATATATTCGACCTAAGTGTTCTGATTTAAGAGAGAGAGGTAGAGAGAGAGAGAGAGAGAGAGAGAGAGAGAGAGGAAGAATACAAACATTCCATAATTACATTGTTTCAAGACAAGATTCCACGAATAAGAGGAATTACGCCCATACCCAGAATCCCTGAGAAGGAAAACAACTAGATATCAATCGTTGATACATAATTCTGATATGTTGGTCATATGTAAATCTCTATTTTGTTTGTCATTCTTATTTCATCTCTCTCTCTCTCTCTCCCTCTCTCTCTATATCACTACCGCCATTTCACTCAGTCGCTCCATCATCATCTAGTCGCTCAACTTCATTAATTCATCAGGTTTCTTCTTAACGATTTCTCTAATTAGCGATTATAAAGTAATGTATATAAACAAGACGAAAACTTTTTTACAGACGGATTCTGTTGTATCGTTGACAATAAATTTGAAATAATCTTATGGACCGTATACTTTTTAACGAAATGTCTTCTCGGAGATATTATAATATAAATTTATATTTATATCATTATATTTCGATCATTCCAATCATCCAAATCTCGATTAAGAGAATGTTAATAATTTGTCCGCACAATTTAGGACGTATACTGACATGTCGTTCGTTGAGAAAGAGTAACTTGGTATCAAAAATCGTTATCAATTGATAACAAGAATGTATAAGAATGCATTTTAGAATTTTTACTAATCCTTATAAAAATTAATTTATAGAAATTTTGAAATAAGCAGTAAGAATGATATTACAGGTCTTTATCAATTGTTTATTTATTATGTAAAATTGCATGAAATATTGAGATCTTTTTGTAGATTTTGTACAATAATTAATTTATACAGTTAACAATTTACTTATGCTGCAGATTATCTACTATCGCGCACGGAATTCGTCATTTATGTATGTTAATTATATATGCATTACATTTATAAATATTACCCATTTTAATTAATTTCTTCTTTCAAATTTTAATCTTATAAGTCTCGCTGGCTTTAACGTAACATCCATTTTTAACGAAATTTGCTTTCGGCTTATCTATATTAATAATAAATTTTCTTATAAAGGTAGTAATTATCACCTTCATTTGTAGCATTGCGAATATTTAACATAAAAAAATGAAATCAATGTTTATATACATTTTATATTACTTTACGGAATGTAATTTCTATAGTTTATAAGTCGTACATTTATATTTTATTACATAATAATCACCTATGCAATTTCTTTTTTCGTAGCTAAATGGAAAAAAAACATGCCGAACTATTCCTGCCCAGTAGAAACCTATCCGGATCGAATACTAATGGCTGGGGCCAATATTTTCCATTTCGATGTGTTTTATAGATAAAGAACCCCACAGTCCTTCCTTTCGGTATAGTTAAATTTTTTGTCACTTGATATAAATAACAAATAAATATTACTATTAAATAATCAGTATTATTAACGATAAAAAGATATAATAGTTATCATTTTATATGTAAGGTACCCTCTATATCTTGCGTAACTTTCCGAGCAACGATTGGCCCTGGCGGAAATAGACGTAATGTTTCTTTGACCACTCGTTCCAAAAGTTTCATTCTAGCAATATTATCGTACGTTATTGGAACATATTTCGGATCGCTCGACCGTAAATTTGATATAGATGATGAAATGATAACGTAAAGATAATGTGCATTTTTTAAATAATGGAAATAATAAAGTATGTTTAATATGTACGTACTTGAATATGCGGAAATGTAGCAAGCATTAGAAGGACAAAGCTGATAGTAACAGCTGAAGTATCACTTCCCTGAAAAGAAATAATCACTTTCCTCCAATTTTATTCAACCAACAAAACTTGTAATAAACGCAACTAAGTAATAAATATGAATTACCGTAATAACCATCGTATTGATTTTGTCTCTAATATCTTGCTCTGAATATTTTCTTCCTTCATGCGATGACTCGAATAAATAGTCTAGAAGGATCCTGGGTTTTTGTTCTTGAAAAATAAACAATGATCTTTTATTAGTTTAAAAAATAAACGAAAAGTAAAATTGCATTGCGTGTTTAATAATTACTTTTATCTGAATTTTCCTCTTTCAGTTCCTGGTTAATGATGCTTCTTAACATGGATTCCTTTTTTTCTTTGATTATCTTTCCAAACAAAAAATAATTTATATTTATAAATAAAATATAATACTTAAATTTTAGATTATTAAAAAGAAATAAGATGGATTAACAAAATATATATCTTAAGTATACATTGCTTGCAAAGTTATTCAGGTAGAATGCACATGTCTGAAATTTCTTCCCCATAGCAGTATTACGAAAAATTATATCCATTAAAAAATTTTTCCATTAAAACGAGAGAATGATTAACGAGTACATCCACATAAGAGTTTAGATATTTTTTAAGAAAGACTTCATTTAATATTTTTCGATGAGGATTCCAGATTTTTGCTGCAAATCGTAAGGAAAGCTATACTTAATTTACATTTTATACTTATTTTTCTCCTTTGAATGAGAACAAGAGAAAGAAGGAGAGAAGATTCTGTACGTTTACTTATAATACATTTGTATACACCTATTCAGAATAAAAAATATTTTATCCTTTAATTTTGAATAAGTTATTATTCGAATGGGTATATATATATATATATATATATATATATATATATATATGTGTGTGTATTTCTATATATAAATTGTAATATGAATAATAAAATATTATTAAACAACATATAATATGTATACTTCACCTGGAGAACAAATCAATCCATTGCCGGCAAACGATTTTATGTATTTATACTCCTCGCTCTTCTCAATAATATTTGGATTATTTAATACCTTCTGTAAAAAAGAATAAAAAATATAAATTTATTACGGATGATTAAAATAAAACTAATAGATCTTACCTTGATATATTCTGGATTGTTTACAATTACGAGTAATTTAGTGCCTATCCATATACGCCATAATGATTAATAATTCCAACCAATATTTAGAAAACGTTGTGCTATAGCTAAAAAAAAATTATAAATGAAAACTGGGTAAAGTGTTTAAATATAAAATATATCCATTACAAATATACCTTCGTTATCGCCAACAACCAAATGAGCATTTCCGATTATAGGGTGTGCTTTTGGATCCGGGATCCTCTTGATCGTATTATACAGGTGTAATTTACTTAAAATGTATTGTAATATATTGTAGAATAAGGCAATTGTTCATAATTTAACTATTGTAATAATAGATAAAATTGCAGTGAATTTCATGATTATTTGCAGCTTTTGAAAGATATAGAAATAACTTAATAAAAATAGAAGTAGTACAACGAGTGCAGTAATAATTTTTGTGATTTACAGACACTCTGTTTGCACAGTACAATCCTTACTATCCTCGTATCTTAGCAGAAAGTGAGGACGGAGAAGGAAGACGAGGAATATTTAAACGATACAAACATTGCTCACATGATCAGAGTTTACATAATAAAATTCTTATTCGATTAGGAGAGAAGAATTCTTATTCGATAAGAGGTTCGGAGAAAAAATTAATTATGTCTCCTTCTCTTATTTTCAATAAAAATGCTATAACTGAACATCGGTTGTTAATAATTTTCATTGGAATGGCGAATAGGACATAAATCATACGAATATGTTACGAAAATAATTTTTCTGTTAGCTTTTTACTTGAATATATATTTCTACTTTAATTTCTAATTCTGGCGTAAAAAATAGTAATTGTAATGCCCATTTTGTTAAAAGCAATTATTTCCTATTTTCATTCATAAAAAATATTTCTTATATACATGAACGTTGATTTCTTATATAATGAACGCTGATTTTGAAAATAATAACAATATATATGAAAAACTGTATAAGAACTGTATGTAGAATTAGGAAAATATTCTCTGTGCAAATCGGTCGTCATCAATAGCCACGGTAGGAGAAGTGCAAAGTATCTTTAAAAAATTATTTTTTAATTACGCGTCCAATGCTGTACAGTTCAACGGTGAACAGCTTTCAATTTATTTATTTTTCCACATAAACTTTTATCGCTCGATATTCGATATACGATATTCCAGAAGTAAAACAACCGATGTGCTCTCTCGCACTCATGGTTAGTGTTTTATATATTATTTAATACTTTTCACTCGCTTATTATTGCTTTCTGTCATACATATGTACATTTTTTGGAGTACGAGTCAACAAACTTCATTTAGACCAAGGACATTTTTTCAAATGTCGCACGTGTATTAATACTCATTTTGATGCTATCATACTTCACACATTTATTCCTTATATTTATTTTTATATATTAAACAAATTATATGCCATAAATTATAAAAGCCAGATTTACCATGGATCTTATATTCTAATCCATACTTCGGGCAGAAGTCGAAAAACGTCTTAAAGAATAACTACGAGCTGATATTTTAACCTTACACCACTACATTTGATGCTGTTAAAAACAGTCTGTAGAGAAGATAGCATCTTATTTACATACTTTATTTTTTAACAGCCAATTAGAGAAATCGTTTTAAGAAACCTGATGAATTAATGAAGCTATCCTGCAAAAGTGTCCGTAACGTCAATTACAAGTCTAATGACTCAATCGGATAATGATAAAGAGCGGGAAAAAGAGGGAGAAAAAGAAAGATTCTGAGAATAATGAATTGATAGAGGGAGATAGAGAGAGTGATCGAAAGAGAGAAAGGGTAACATGAAGTAAAAGTAACAAGAAGAAAAGTAAAGTAAGTATGATCAGCATATCACAATTTTTACAATTATGTATCAATGAATGATATCTTGTTGTTTTCCTTCTCAAGCACTCTGAATATGAGCGTAGTACCTATTAATTGTTGAAATTTGTCTTTAACTCAAGACAAATATGAAAATTTGGATTCTCTCTCTCTCTCTCTCTCTCTCTCTCTCTCTCTCTCTCTCTCTCTCTCCCTCAAATCAGAACACAGGTCGAATATAGAAATTCTTCCATTAGACACGAATAGACAAGGTGACCATTGAATCTCTTTTTGGTGGACCTATCCACACTTTACAGGCTGCTATACAAAATACTTTTAGTATAGAAAACTATAAGTACAAATAATCCAATTAACGAAACGAATCGAAAGAAACAAACAAATGCACATGGTAATGTTATGATCAGTTCATGATTGAATTCAGGAATTTCAGATTGTCAAATGCTATTCGGGGGGAAGCCGAAGGAAACTTTAACAATGGTTTATACAATCAACCATCTTTTTCAACAATTAACTGTCGCAAATAGATGCCGTAATAAATCTATTAGAACCTTAGTACGTAGTAACGCGATATTTCATTTAGATATGCTGACCAGTCGTTTTCAAAGAATTATATGTTTAGATGTAATGATCTTTTTCTTACTAAACATATTCTACAGGAATGATTATCGTTTTATGTTGCATTCTACATAAATCATTACGATAGATAATGTATGTATACCATCATTAAAATTAGATCAGTTAGATAACATGATTTTCATATATTCTGAAGAAATTTCACTGTTGCAACTTCTTCGATCTTGCGAGTACTTCGATCATTGCAAAAAAGAAAGAGAAAGAACGTCAAGTATTCCATATTAAATTTTGATAAAATTCCTCGTATGAAACCTACGACGCAAACATCTACGAAAAGAGAAACCATTCGATATTATCTGCGTCAATCCACTGTTATGAGACGTATGGGGAGAAAAAACGAAGAAAGAGAGGAGAGAGAGAGAGAGAGAGAGAGAGAGAGAGAGAAAGAGAAAGAAAAAGAGAAAGTTAAAAAGAAATTGTTGAGCAAGATGATTTAAGCAAAATTCGATCAAATTTTTGATTCGGGTATTATCGCTGGTTACAGTGTGAGAAGGGCAATATAATGCGCTCTGATAGTTGGTAATTTATAACATAGCAAATCTTTTTCTTAACATAAAACAAACATTATGTTTAATTCGACGTAATACATGATCGTTTTATTTGTTGCTCCAGCGATGATAAATAGTCGTCATAAACAACATGCAGGAAATGATTTCATTTATATTTTATGAGGTAGAATCTTCCAATGGTCGAATAAATATTAAATATTTCTTGTACTAACTCAAAAAATAGAATAATGAGAGAGAATCTTATTAAACATCTGATCAAAGTATAAATAAAGTATTATATAAATTTTGAAAATATTATAGTTAGAATTTTTTTATTATCAACAAAATAAAAATTTCTTTAACATAAGAGTACATAATTTTTGTATACATTATAAATGAATTTGAAACATTAATAGAAAAATATGAGATGTTTCAATTTTTAATATTAAATTTTGCACTAAATTCAAAAAATATGCATGCAAATATGCTGCAATTGTTATTTCAGAAAATAACTTCATTTAAGGATAAATTTTCTAGATTACATAAAAATTTGTTAATTTTGCGGTCTATCTTTATATAATATCGCTTAGTTTCACTTGTAATACTTCATATATAAGTGTCCCCATTATTACTTCAATGTTATTGTTTATCATATCTTATGATAACATACAAAAAATTATGTTTTTCAAAAATATTTTTTGCAATTGCAACTTTTCATTCATTGTTTGTTTTTATACTTCATTAATTCTTCAGTTGGTAAAAGTAAAATATATAAACAAAACGAAATTTGTTTTTATGGAGCGTTACAAATTCTATTGTATCGCTTACAATGAACATGAAATAACTTTGTGAATCGTATATTTTTTTAAAAAATGATCTTGATTGAGGCATTATAATATAAATTTACCGCCAATCACGTCGAATGTTATTGTGTAAACTCAATAAATATCAGTACGAATTGAATGGTCATATTGCTATTTCCATGAATGATCTTTTACATCGTTAGATTTCGTTCATTCCAATACCCCAAATCTCATTAAAAGAAAATTAATACATTCCCCAACGATATGTCGTACGTAGAGAAAGGGTTAATTGGTATTAAAAATCTAGCACGTACAAGAAAATCTATATGAATGCATTACTGAAAAAAAAACTAATTTATAAGAATTTAGCAGTAAGAATGATGATCAAAGTCTTTATCCATTGATTACTTATTATGTAAAATTGTATGAGATCCTTTCGTATAATTTTTTTACAGTTCCTAGCTTGTATGGTTAATAATTTATATCTGCTATAGATCTGTCATCACCTACGGCATTTACTATGTATAAAAACATAATATATTAATTACATATATATTACATTTATATATGTTATAAAAATTAATTAATGTCTTCTATCAAATCTTAGTTTTTTAGGACTGACCGGCTTTATCGTAAAATTCATATTTATCAGAATTTTTTCAACTATTGCTAATCAATTTATTTTAATGATACATCTTCTTAACAAAGTTTATATTATTATCTTCATTTCTAGCATCGCGAATTTTTTACTTTGAAATATAAAATCCATGATACATGCGGCTTCTACAATTAATGGCATGCAATTTGTATAATATATAAAAATAAACATAAGAAATAAATGTGCGAACTATGATAGCATCAGAACGAGTATTAATACACGTGCGACTCCCAAGCGCCCATGATGGAGTTCTAGACAAAGTTCGTTGGCCCATATTCTAAAAAAATGTACACGTGTATGACAGAAAGCAATAACGAGCGAGTGTCGAGCGAATGAACAAGTGAAAGTTTGTGTGGTCCACGGCGATATAAATAAATTGAGAGTCGTTCACCGTTGAACTGTATGGCATTAAACGTGTAATTAAAAAATAATTTTATAACTCCTACCGCATTCAGATACCTTCATTTCTTCTACTACGTGTATAGTACGTTTTGAAATTTCAAGATGTTGTTAATGGAAGCTTCGGCGATAGAGCTACTGATATCGCTAATCAGTTTCATACATTATTTGGACTTATTGCATTATCGTTAATGCATAGTGATTATCCATTGAAGGATGTAAATTCTACTTATTGTTTACCATTGTTACGTCTCACTGTGTACGGTCCTTAACAAAAGCTAACTATATAAGGACCTCCGGTTTTCGCAAGATATCGTGCCTTTTCGGCCGTTACCTGCTTGAGCAATTCTTCTGGCTCGGGATTGGCACCAAACAGAGTGTCGAAGAGACGTTGCAAACGCTCTCTTACCTCTTGGGAGAGTGATTTCAGACGATGCTGAGGCCTTATCTCCAAATACCTCAGAGTCCTAGGATTCAAAACTGGAAGGTCCTGCGGGGGAATCCACCTTCTGGATTGCTGCAGGGAGGTCAAGCGGTACGGTGGAAGGTTCTCTTTCCTTTCTTCCACGGACTTGACACCCAGTGCGTCGTTGTAATTTTTCGTTTCGTGATAAATTTCCTTTAATATGCGACGCAATTGGTACTTCCTGCCACCGCGACGTAACATAATAATATGTATTAGATCATTTAGGACTGTACCAACACGAGTGGACATCATTCCATACATATATTTCATATATATATTTAAAAATAAGTTTAAATTATGAAGCATTTAATTGAATTACATTTATGTATTATAAATCATAATGCAATATGGAATATAATTTTTTATGTACGATATAATCTTTTCTCTTTCCCATCGAATAACAAATTTTATTCCAAGAAATGAGAAATGAAGAAGATTATTAATAATACTTTGCAAGAGAAGGCATAAATGATCACAATTTTTGTCCGATTTTGGTTATTAAAGACATATACGAAAGATAAAGTTATTTTATACGAGTTTCTCTTATCAGATTTTTGAAAAATGTTATATCCTTTGCAAAAACCATGTATAATAATAAATAATTTTCAAGAGTAGTTTTATTATGCTTGTCTATATCTTTCATGCACATTTGGTATTGATCGCATACATAATTAATTGAATATTTTTAAGCATCTCTTATTTCAATAATTTACAATAATATACTAATACCTTCTATTATCTGTGCGATCATTAATATGGTTTTCTACAATTATCAAATATTTGTAACTGATTGATAAAAAATTATTGTCATTTTATTCTATTATCTGTTCAAAACATAAAACGGGGAAAATTAAATAGAATCTACTGTAACAAATCTTTTTGTCATTCAATAAATTAAATATCTTCACATCGAATTATGACAACGCAAGAACCTACATCAACATCATATTATTGTATAAAGGAATCTACTTTACCGAAGGTCACTAAAAAGATTCTTCCGTACAGGTTGGTGTTTAAATATGAATCTACTTTGCTAACTGTTGATGAAATAAGAATCTAATTAACCATCAGTCAGTAGTAAACGGCTCTGTTAACGATCATCGTCTTAATGATTTCTTTGTTGATAGAGATTCTTTATCATCAATCAATAACGAATAACTGTTTTACCATTTATGTTTTAAAAATAAATTTACTTTACCGAAAAACGGTAGACATGAATCTTCTTCAAAAATTCATATATTGTATTACGAGAAGCTGTTATGCAGGTCGCCCGTGAACGGCAGACATTTAAGTAGAGACATTTTTGCGGCTATTAGAGATGGCTAGTTTTGATGGACGATTTGTTCAGAACATATCCTCGACTTATCCTAGGACATCAATACAAAACTTTGAATCTGTCGATTTTTCTTCGCGAAACAACGCTCAACGCGTATTCGTAAATTATTGGAAGAACACATTTTCTTGAAAGGATCCTGTAGAGATTATGAGATAGATGCGCGATAATATTCATTTCGTGATTTTAATTTGTAACGATATATTTCACGTATTGAAATGAAAAGATTGCAAAAGTTCTTGTATCTCGTTAATTGTGCTGGCTCGCTCCGAATGTGGCTTGAACAGCTATTAATTTGCTATTAATACTTATTAATAATATAGTATAGTTATTGTAAATATTTACATTTTACTATTCAAAATAAACCATAATCATGTTACTATCTATTCAGAAAAAAGAAATCTCATAATCTATTTATCCATTACTTCTAATACCAATTAAAGAGATCATTAAGAAGAAAATTGGTAAATTAATGAAATGCTTCTATAAGAATGTGTAGAATCAAATCTACACATAAACTAATACAAATCGGTATTAGTTTATGATGAATAGCATTTATTAATTATTGTTAAAAGATAGAAATAGAGAGAGGGAGGGAGAAAAAGAGAGAGAAAGAGAGATGGAATAAGAGAAAGAAGTAATATGTAAATATATGTGATAACCATATATAAATTATCATACGTATTTACGTAATAATCAATAATTGAAGCAAATCATGTCGAATTATTTTTCTAACATCAGTTATTTATATCGATTCGACATATTCCAGGTGGTAACTCGGATTATGCAGTAATGTATCTTTGTCTGCTTACTGTTCTAATAATATTGTTAACGTATGTGTCCTTTTCCTTTCTCTTAAAAATCAGTGTGAAGACGAATTGCACAAGAAAACTTTATTACAAAACATTCAGGACGAAAAATTTATCTCATTTTAATAATCCTTTCGATGCGTTATATATGGCACATTATATATTTTATTTACTTCGATACTAATCATTAAAATAAAATACTTTTAATAACAGAAAACGACCATATATAAAGACACAAACCCATGAAGAAAAACAAAATGATAAAAAAGGAAAGATATCGATCACCCTATGTAACACATATACATGACACACATATACAGAGTGTCCAAACGAAAAGTGTTATAAAATCTAATGACTTTTTCAAAAAAGGTCAGATCTGGTCAATATTGTCTTCGAGGGGACAAGTCCTTATCATAAATCCATTTTTCTTTAGGCTAATTTCCTAAGGGGATGAGAACCACCTCAAAAATCTTAAATGGCCAAAGGGCCCGATAAGCATATCATTTGAATCGTTTTTTCATTCTCTTTACAATGGTATCATTTTCTCCATTTTAAGTCGATTGTTATTGAAGAAATGCGATTTTCAGTTTTTCATTGATAACAGCTTTTATTTTATTACATGTTAGAAAGGTTCATATGTAATTAATAAAACTAATTCCTATTTTGTTCCTAACGACTGAAGGAATCATACACGTTAAACGAATTGAACCTTAAATTGACTCTTTAATTCATTCCTCCTTCAGATATTCGAGATTACAATCCGGCAATCATCTATTAGCTTACTTCTTTTGATTCGACTTCCCGTACATTTTGCCGAAATAAACGATTGGCATATCCTTCGAATAGGGCCAAGCTACACTGAGGCCTATCGATAAGAAAAATTTTTTTAAGTAATAATACCTATAATATCTCGGATTGATTATGTGAGGTGATAAACGAAAATATGTTTCTCTGTGAACAAAGAAACGACAATTTACGTTTACTATTCACACTACTTAAATTTTATTTAATATATATTATCTTTTATAAATTTCTTTATACACTCTCGTGCTACTTCTCTCGTCTACGTTCTATTTCCTACTGTCCGTTTCTCTTCCAAATCTTAACGGCTGGATTTGTAGGTAACAAAAGAATTTGTAGATAACAAAAGACAATGGAAGGGCGGGCCATGAGAAGCGCGGCTAATCTACCTGAAGAAAGTATACTTTCTTTACATCTCCTCCCTTCATTGGATAAAATGTCTACAATTTTTAGTCCTCGTCACCATCTTCGGATATTGGACGTAGTTTTGTTACGTGAAAAAATTCGGTTTCTTGTTTTCGTTTTCCTGTTTTTATTTTGTATATTGATTCTGAAATTTTTTTTATTATTTGGAAAGGGCCAATTCTCAATTCGTCTAATTTCTTTCTATTCAACCTATTGCCATCTTCTATATATACCAGATCTCCTGTGTTAAACTGGTGATTCTTTCTATTCTTGTTAAATATCTTTTTGTTATATTCATGTGATTTTTTTGTTCTTTCTAGGGCTAGTTCTTTATCTCTTATCCATTTTTCTTTAATATTTCTTCTTTTTATTTCTTCGGGTAAAATGCTGGTATTTGTGCCATCTAACAAATACTTAGGCGTAAAGCCGGTTACTGTATGCTCTGTTTTATTATATTTATTCAAACATTCTTTAGCAATCGTTGTCCAAGCTCTTTTTTTTCTTTCTCGTTTATCTTGCATTTTATATTGTTTACTAGGGTCTGATTCAGTCTCTCGTTCAGTCTATTGGAGAAGGGCGCATTGACAGCCGTAAAAATCAGTTTAGTGTCATTTTTTATTAAGAATTCCTTAAATTCTCTTGAGTTTATTCCAGGGTATTGATCTGCGAGTATTACTCCTATTTTGTCGGTTTCTAGTACTTTATTTATCAGCTTGATGAAATCCGTTCCATTCTGGGTTTTTGATGTTATCATAAACGCGTATCTTGTAAAATGGTCCACCAGTAGGTATCTTTTTGTCGATCTTTGTCCGAAGCCTCCAATGGTATCCTATTGACATGATTTCGAACGGTTCCGTTGCCGGTCCTAGTTGTGACATCCGTCCATATTTTCCTTGTCCCCTGGATTTGTTCTTAATGCATATTTCACAGTTTTGGCAAACTTTTTTTATATTTGCAGTTATACCTTTAGCTGTATAATAAAGAGATATCCTGTTTGTCATTTGTTTGATCCCTATATGACACCATTCAGAATGTATTTCCTTAATTAATTTTAAGCTTAGTTCCGTAGATAAGATTATCTTTTCTTTGTTTCTAATTTTTTTAAAGAATACTCCATCTTTTTCTATTAATTTTGTTTTGGTTCTCTGTAATATTCTATTTTCTTTTTGATCTGTTTTTATCTCTTTTATTTTTATTAGGTTAACTGTTTTTAGTATTTCTTCCGTATTTTCGGATGGTTCCAGTACTGGATTTCTACTTAGACTATCTGCTTCAGCGTTATCTTTTCCCGGAATATTAATATTAATTTGAAAATCATATTGTGACAAATAATACGTTAATTCTCCCAGTTCTTCATCTGTTCTAGCTTTTATATTCATATCTTCTAACGGTTTATGGTCTGTGAATATCGTGAGCTTTTTTCCGATCAGCCAATATTGCCAATACTTTACCGCTTCCTTGATTGCCAGGCATTCTAAGTAAATTGCTTTTTTTCTCTTTTGTGAATCATTTAATTTTTTCGAAAAGTATGCTACTAGCTTTTCTTTACCATCACTCTGTATCTGTTTAAATATTGCACCAATGCCTTCTAGTGATGCATCCGTGTAAATTCTTATCGGTAAATTTCTATCCGATATTTGCAACACTGGTTGAGAACATAATAATTTTTTTATATTTGTGAAAGATTTTTCACACTCTTCAGACCATATAAACTTTTCATTTTTTCTTAACAGTTTATGTAATGGGTCTAGCAGTATTGAGCTTTTCGGTATGTATTCGTGGTAAAAATTTATTTTTCCGAAAAACTGTCTAATATTCTTTTGAGTTTTTGGAGTGGGAAAATTTTGTATTGTGATCAGATTATCTTTTACTGGTCTTACTGTATTGTCCTCTATTATGTGTCCGAGATATTTCACTGATTCTGTTGCAAATGTACATTTTTAAAATTTTAGTCTGAAACCTTCGTTTACTATTGCCTTCATTACTCTTTCTATGTGATCTATATGTTCTTCGAAAGATGCTGAAAAAATTAATATGTCGTCTATGTAATTCTCTGAGAAATTTTTTAATTTGTGCTTTCTTAGAATATTAGAGAGTATTCTCTGGAAAATGGCTGGTAATGTTTTTAATCTGAACGGTAGACATGTCCATTGGAAGTGCCCCTCTTGTGTAACGAATCCTGTTTTTTGCCTATCTTCAATACGTAATGGAATTGACCAGAAAGCGGAATTTATATCTAATGTGGTGAAGTATTTACAGTTTCTTGCTTTTAATATTAAATCTTCTATTAATGGGAATGGTTGAGCTTATGGTGTAACTATCTTGTTTAATTCGCGGAGATCTACACACAATCGTGATCGTTTGTTTTCATCTCTTTTAAATGTTAGAGTTATTGGTGCTGCAAACGGACTATAAGATTCTTCAATTAATTTATTTTCTAATAGTTTTGCTACCTGATTTTCTATCTCCTTTTTATCCTCTATAGTACATTTATATGGTCTCTTACTATAGTATTTATCAACCAGTAAGTCTATTCGAGCTTCGTAGTCCGATACGGTGCCTACATCATATTTGTTTTTTGCAAATATGAAATTATACTTTTCTATAAGTTTTTTTATCCTTGTTTTTTTTTTTTTTTTTTTTTTTTTTTGTATTGTCCAAGTGATTCAGATCCAATCTAAATTCGTCTTCATTCACATGTTCGTTAAAATTTATTTTAACTTCTTCTATTTCTTCCTTTCTATCCAATGTATTTATATTTTTTTTGTTTGTGTTTCTCTCTTTTGAGATATATGTAAGTTTTTATTCTGAGTTATTTTGAATTTCTTTATCATATCTACCCCAATAATGAAATCTTCAAAGTCATTTCTTTCTACAATAAATACATCAACGTATTCCTCTTTATCGAAAATTTTTACTTTAATGGTTACTAAACCTTTTGTTTGTGTCACACCATTGATCGTCTTTATTTTGTTTTTATCTTTTGTCTCTTTTTCTTTTTTTTTTTATTTTGACTAGTCTCGAATTTATTAGAAACTTGGGAACGTGGGTCATATGTTCCGTTTACCTCTAACTTCCCTTCTAATAATATCTTTACTTTGATCAATGGTGTGGTTATTCGTCTTTTTGTTCCTTGCATAGGTCCTCCATTTCTATCATCGAATTGCTTCCATTTATTCTGATTTCCTTTCTATTTTCCTTTTTAAACCAACAGGAGTCCTCTGAATGATATATAATACCTTTGTTTACTTTTTCACAATTCTTACATGGTTTCTTTTTTTCAAATTTCTTCTTATTATCTTGTCTCTCCTCTTTCTTTTTTTTTAAATTGTTCTTATTAGATTTTCACATTTCTTTATTTCTTGTAGTAATTTTATTGAATTTTGACAATTTTATCTCTTATGAATTCTGGTAATCCTGCTACTATAAGCATTATCAGAGTCTTTGTACCTATATTGTTGTCCATATCCAGTAGTAGTTTTTCTTTCCTCATAGCGTATTCCATTAATGAACCTTCTTTATATCTGTAGGATATAGCGTATATACTTGTACTCCATCCCTTTCCTGCAAATGATTTCAAGAATTTCTGTTTCCATTCGTTCCAATCAGCCTCCATTGTTAACGCTGTTAGTGTTGCTGAGTGCCAGTCTAAACATGCCCTGTCAAGGAATAATCTTAGAATTTCAATTTTTGTGTTATCTTCTTTAATTTCGAATCTTTGACATTCTTTTTCAAATGTCTCCAACCATTGTTCTGCATTTGAGTGTTCACATACAAATTTTTCGACCATGAATTGTTCCGATATACACTTTAAATCTATTTGGTATTCTTTCTTTTGTATGGGTTCTACTATGTTTGTTTCTACTATTTCTTCTAGGTATAGATCATTAAACATTAAATTGCCGTTTTCATCAAAATAAGAACTGTCCATTTCCTGTGTGCATTTAATCCATATTTTTTTTTTCTTGGCCTCTTTGATTGAGGCTTTTTTTCATTCCCTTATAGCTTTCTGTTTTTATTAGTTTGCTGTGGTTACTTGCAAATTTTTCATTTTCTGGCAACATATTTTTCTTTGTCCCCAGTTGTGATAGAGGTTATGGCAATCACATTTGTCCTTCTGTCTCTCGGTGATGCCACACATTTAAAGGCGAATTGTAGTTTTCTTTCCATTATAAACCAAAAATTGTCGTTTTATAATATCTCGGATTAATTATGTGAAGTGATAAACGAAAATGTTTCTCTGTGAACAAAGAAATGACAATTTACGTTTATTATTCACCATACTTAAATTTTATTTAATATATAATATCTTTTATAAATTTCTTCATACACTACTCTCGTCCTACTTCTCTCGTCTACGTTTTATTTCCTACTGCCAGTTTCTTTTCCAAATCTTAACAGCTCGATTTGCAGGTAACAAAAGAATTTGTAGATAACAAAAGACAATGGAAGGGTGGGCCATGAGAAGCGCGGCAAATCTACCTGAAGAAAGTATACTTTCTTTACATACCAATCTCTTAAAAAAAGAAAAAGAGAAAAAAAATAATTATAATTGTCGAATTCGCTGATGAAAATTTTCTCGCCGTTTAATACTATAGACATTAAAACGATGGCTTGTCACGTCATCAGTGATCGAGCTTTTGTTCATAACATGATTAATAATTAGTTAATGAAAAACTTGGCACTAGTATTGTAATAAATATAATCACTTATTCGTTCCAATCGTTCCATTTATAGTCAAATAAAAATCTCAAAAAATAAGCCAATGCTTTGTTCAACGCTTCCTAATATCGTTATTATAGATATCAATTTCTCGAATATTCGATGATGCTTTAGCATGTGGATTTTTTCTTCTTTTCCATAAAAAACTTGGTAACTGGAAAAACAGAAATCTTAACTGATGGATCACTATAATGATTATTTTGTTTTTCAGATATTCACATATTTGCACTACTCGACGATACATTTACTTACCAAAGCATCTACCGCTAAATTGGTCCATTGAATAGATAAACGTATGTATGAGAATAGATTGCCACACCAAGTTTGATACAAGAACATGGTCCACATCTTATTTTTCTCTCATCAACGATCGTTCTACTACTATGAAACAAACCCATTTCCACATTCAATTAGCAGAAAATATTTTTTCCGTATGATCGATGAAACAAAACTCCATGACCAACATGAGCTTTCTTAACATTGGCTTCCACACAATCTTCAGTGACAATTCTCTCTAAGCATCATTTGTAATAAACTGCTTTTCTTCTCCTTTAGGATTGTTATTAGGCTAGCAAATTCGATAGGATCAAATTATTCTCTTTTCATCTTGACATTTTAATGCAGCTATGTCCCTTTAGATGATTCCCATGATCTCTAGAATAGTTCTCTTGCTTCTCTCAATCCTTGCATTCATAATGAATATAATTTCGATAGAGAAATCATCGACTAACTGACGAATATATATTATCGAATGATATTCCTTAATCCTAAGATATTTTTCTTTCCAAATTTCATACGAATAATAAACACGTTCTTGTTCAATGAAAATCCAGTGATCATGGAGGTTTGAACAGTGTTGAGGCATGATCATATAGTGGCGACATTCTCGTTGAGGACCTAATAATTACCAGCGAGAACATAAGTCAGAATCAAGATGAAAACATAGACTCTTGGTACATACAATTGAAAGTCATTCCAATTGAAAACATACATACCAATTGAAAGTCAGTCCAATCTATTGCACAATGGAATATTCTTCTGTTACGTTCATTTCTTTAGCATAGTAATAATCTAGTACATAAGGATACATTTCTGGATCGACGTCATCATCCTTTGTTCTTAGAAAAAGTAACAGATTGCTGAGCATGAATGGTTGGCCATTTCTGAAACATTGCACATTACAGTCATACATTGACATAATTTGAAAATAAAGAAAAAATACACTTTTGATTGAAATGTTTCACTTAATAATAATAATAACGTCATTATCATCTATCATAGTTTTTTAATAGAAATGAAAGAAAAAAACTTGCGGTTTACAAAAACAATAACAGGAATATTTATTAAGTTCCGTAACTTCAGTACCAGCTTTTTCAAGTTGTTATCCTTTACATTAAAAATAATTTGATCCGCTTTATTTCTTGATTTCTTATTTAAGTTAAAAACTTTCGATTAAACTCATATTCAGAGGTTAGTTTTTAGTTTCTATAAACGAATATCATTTAATAAACTTTCAACATGCTAATTTTGGTTTCAACGTCGAAAACCTACTGAAAGGTTCAAAAAATAAATGACATAAATAATGCATAATACGATCTATAAGAAGCAATAAATGCCTTACCAAAAAGAATACGTCGTTCTACAAAAATAAAAAGAAATAGTAACCTTAAAAACAGATCTTCCCTTTCGAAGGAAGCGTTCGTGACTACGGCGACAAGTATGGACAAAATATCAACTACAAGTGAAAACAATATGGCTGCCCCCACGATGCGTCTATCCAATAATAGCATAAGCTTCCATTTGACGTAACAAATTAATGGATTTTGATTGGGTAGAGTAAGTAATGTCAATAGACTGTGACCACACATTTTTCAGTCTCTCTGAATGTAGATCTTTTTTAGATGGTCGTGTAGGTCACGCAATGAACCTAATTAGATAGGACGTTGATACTCATTTGTTTCATCACTATCAGAATATCGCGTTCAATTTTCAAACGTATGGGCGTAACCGAAAATCGAAGGAACCAATAGATTTTTGTCCTTCTTATCATTTGTATTTGGTGTTAACGAAAACATACATAAATAATAATTATCTTAAATCAGTTCGTATTAATTACTATATCAGATTATCAGATGAAAAAATTTCCATACAGGAGATAATATAAACGCGTATGAAAGAAAATTCAAGTATAAAGTATTCATATCTTATTAATAATATCTAAATTTATTATTAATATCTAAATTTAATAATATTTATTATTAATCTATCTAAATTTAATAATTTATCTTCATTTAATTTTTATTAATAATTTAATAATTAATTGTAATTAACAATTAACATTACCTATTAATAATAATTAATCTGACAATTTTGTGAAGGTAATATTGTTAGAAATTTCGGCTGTAGTTCCTGTAGAACTATTGCTGTCCAATTATGACGAAATTTGGGGGATTGCATGTAATGAGATAGTAGATATGACATATAAAAATCTTATCTTATGAAAATCATACTTTCGAAAAGTACAGTCCTTATATATGCAATAGATATACACTTAGTTATCCGCTATCAGTACTCTAACATAAATACAATGTGAGATTGAGGAAGGTATATATTTGAGGGAAAAACATATGTATTTAAATATGTGTATATATTAAACTGTAATTCGCAATCACATGATGATTAGGCGACAGTGAGTGATCGCCGTACAAAAAAGAAGAGCGAGAGATGCGAAGCCGATAAGAAAAATTGCTTTCTCTTTATCGATACGCGAATGAAAGAAAATTCATGTATAAAGTACACATATCTCGTTTGCATTTCAAGACATTACGACGTTATATATAGGTAGCGTAAAAAAGAGTAACCTATTAAAGGCTATATATTAACACGTACTTAGCCTTACGTGTGAACATCGCATGCCTACAGTATCTTTAATTATAACAAAAATAGCATTAAAATATTATATATGTATGTCGTAGACTAAGTGATTAAACAGATTTACTAAATTATAGTGCTCAACTATTGTGAATAGTGACCAGAACGATCGCGTATCATGACAAATATTTCTTCATTTATTGAACCGACCAGACATTATGAAGACAGCTACATTCCCTTTGGGCAATTTAATCTTTTGAGGCACTGTTATAAATTTCGGTATAAGGGTTGTTGTATCTATCTAGACAGTTTTCTATTTTTTGTACGATGCCTATAATAATGACTTTGTTCATATCACAGACTTACGATTTAGCCGCCACAGTCTAACTCATTGTAACTAATACAGACTTGGCTACTTCTTTTCATATTTATATTAATTTTTTATCGGACTTTCGAAAGTTCTCGGCATTATTTCAGAGAACTAACGATAATAATTTTGTGCTTCACAATTTTGTTCAGCCTTATATCGAGATAAGTACGCGGCTCAAGCCGAGATTTTTCATTTTTCTTTTTCTCGAAATGTAATACTGGAAAATTACTTATCAGAAAATATTAGAAAGTCTATTCCAAATGGGAAAGAAATCAAAATGTCAAATAAGAATAATTGAGTGCAAGGTGAATTTATAATTCGATAATATAACGTAAAATCACAACACAATCCTGCCGGATTCTATTTCACTCCTAGTCCAACTCGATCGATTCTTATAATATCTAAATGATATTATTTATATCACTTTGTCCAATCAAATAGTGACAGTAATCATATTGACCTGTTAATATGATAAATTAATATTAAAAACGTAAATTTTGCTACAGTAAATTTACGGTTTTCTATGTCAATATTTTAGTTCATTGAATATTAGAAAATTAAACATAAACATTTTCGGAACTTTCTATTAGAAAAGAAAATATTGGATCATCGGTGTTTTGAATATTGCCATACTGTTATGCCGTCAAGTCGGTAAAAATTTTAATTGAATTATGCTATAAATAATTTTTTTCAGCATTATTAATAAATATTATTAGAGAAAATATTTTACATATGTTCTCCAAATTTTATTGCTTTATTAAACTTGTAAAGAAACGTATCTCCTTGTTGTTTCCTCTATCGTTACTTATCATTACAAAAAAAAAAAAAAAAAAAAAAAAACATCTGCTGTATATATTTAAGAATTGTTTATTTCGAATAAACGCATAGAATCTCTTTACCAATTTTCTTAATTACGTTGGAAAGTGCTGAAGAGTAAGTAGCGAAATAAAGAGATAACATTATGGATATTTGGTTGGTCTTGCTCATAAATATTTACACGTCTCTTCTATAAGATACAATACGCGAACAAAACAAATGGATGGAATTTTTATGGGGTTATTTTATACACTAATATATCCTATATCCGATATGATTTGCTCATTAGTGAATTTCCAAAATTGAATAGTACTCCCCACCCTCGAATTTTAATTACTTTACAGCATTAACTATAAGAAAAGTATAGAGAAAAAATCTATATGGATGCAGTTTTGAGTTTTTATTATTTGAAATAATAAGATCATGGAGGGCAGTTTTTATACAGAACTTATTTAATACGTTCATTAATTTATTTCTATTACCGATTAACATGCACAGAATATGTTATGATTGTATATATTTTCTTCCAAATTGTAGTTTTATTAGTTTTGTCGGTTTTAACTTTCAAATTTACTCCAACTAATTTATTTTAATAATAGCTGTTCTTATCAATGCAACAATTATTATTATCATCTCTAGGATAGAAAATTTTTGATGTTAAGTAAAGAATAAAATGAATTGTAAATGTATTTTGTTCCATAAATTTATGATATGCTATTAAAATAATATATAAGAGTTTATAATTACCTGTGGAATTTCTTCTTCCGTAGCGAAAAAGTAAGAATTTTGATATACTATGCATATTTGGTAGACATCTATCCGTATTGAATAGTAACAATTGGGTCGAATACTTGTATACGACGAATAGAGTTTATACGATTAGAATTTATAGAATTTCCTTTCCTATGGTCCAATTTTTTGTCACTTGCTTTAATTAATAAGTAAATATTATTATTAAATAATATTAACGATAAAAAATTATATCTTTAATTAATTATTAATGATAACAAAACATAATTTTTATATATAGAGATATTTTATATACTTTTCCTTACTTTCCGAAGGATGACTAGGCCTGGAGGAAAAAGGCGTAATGTTTCCTTAATTACTCTTTTCAACAGTTTTATACTTTTAATCTCATCGTATGTTATAGGAACATATTTCGGATCGTCCGAGCCGTAGATTTGGTTCAGTTCCTTGTATACTTTGTTCTTTCTGATCGAAGATGGAAAAAGGATGATAAGAAGTTAATATAAAAATTATTTCCTTTATATAAATAATCACAAATTATTAAGAAAGTGTAATATGTATGTACATTATTGGATATCAAAATTTTATTGCATCTAAATAATAAATGCGACTGACAGCTATAGCTATCGTATTAATGTCATCCCAAATATCTTGCTCCGAATATTTTTCTCCTTTGTGCGTTGATTCGAATAAAAAGTTGAGAAATGTCTTCGGCTTTTGTTTTTGGACAATACATAAGGATCCTTTATTAGTACAAAAAAAGATGAGAATTAAAATTCTATTGTATGTATTGTAGTTATTTTAACCTGAACTTTCCTCTGTCAATTTCTTCCTCATAGCAGTGTAATAAAAAATTATATACGTGACCATAATTTAAGGATCTTTCTGGGCAACTATATCCATCCCATTGAATAAGAAAAGAAAAAATATTATAAATAAATACAGAACATTACGAATATAAAAGATATATCATTATTATCGTTCTATAGATACAGTTAATTTGAAATTCGGATTTATCATCTAATTTAATGGGTTGTTCGGAAAGTAATTTTGTTTTTTTTTTTTTTTGTGAAAATGAAAGGCAATTTTCGTATAAGGAACAAATATTTTATTAAATTATATATTGACCATTCTGGTCCAATACCTTTCGCCATCTTTCTGGTAGTAGCATGATTCCACGTTCATAAAATTTTTGGTCTTTGCTGGTAAAAAACTGATCGAAGTAGTTTTTGACCTCCACATTTGAAATGAAGGTTTTACCGTCTAAAAATTTTTGCAATGATCGGAACAAATAATAATCCAAAGGTGTCAGATCTGGAGAATATGGTAGGTGTGGCATTGTATACCATTCAAGCTGTAAAAGCTTTTGGCGAGAAACTAAACTTGTATGAGGTCGTCTCGCATTATCTTGGTGAAACACTACATCTTTTCTGATGATTAATTCTGGCCTTTTCTGTTGATTAATTCTGGCCTTTTCTGTTGAAATGCATCATTCAGTTTGTCCAGCTGATGACAGTAGACTACCGAATTAATTGTTGTGTTATCCGGTAAAATCGTAAAATAAAACGATTCCTTTAAAATCCCACCAAACAGACAGCATCAGCTTTTTTTTATGGATATTGGCTTTGGAAATGCTTTGAGCCGGTTCATCTTTTTTGCTCCATGATCTCTTGCGTTTGACATTGTTATATACAACCCATTTTTCGTCCTCAGTAATGATGCGCTTCAAAAATGGATCAATTTCGTGACGTTTGAGAAGCGAATCACAGACATCAACGTGATGACACAAATTTCTCTCCGTGAGAATTTGGGAAACCCATATATCGAGCTTCGAGGTTAAACGCAGGCCTTTCAAGTGGTCATAAACATTTGAATTTGATAAATTTAATCTCTCACGGATCTCACGTGTTGTTATTCGTTGATTTGCATCAACTAATGCCTTTATCGTGTCTTTATCATCTTCAACCGGGCTTCCAGAGCGTGATGCATCTTCGACATCAAAATTGACGGATCGAAATTTTGCAAATCAGTTCTGGCACTGGCGTACTGTCAACACATCTTCTCCATACACATCGGTTAATTTCTTTCTGGCTTGAACAGTATTTTGATCTTTTCTATAGTAAAAAAGTAAAATATGCCGAAAATGCTGCTCTCGATATTTAAAATCAAAAACTACTGCGTAAAATCAATTGGACTATTTCATTCACAAGCCTAACTATATCAGCTCTTTAATCATATAATGATTATGCGGCTTAAGTGTGAAGTTGGGTGCAAAAAATACATTTAAATCTTCTGTCGGGAAAAAACGAAATTACTTTCCGGACAACCCAATATATGGGCATCTTTGTTGTCATCTTTCGATAGAAAGTCTAATAAAATTATAATAAATTCATACAAATGTAAATAAATTTTATATACATTATTTTTCATATACATTATTTAATGCTTCTTAGTCCCAGATTAAGTTCATTAATTTATGAATTTTTTCTGTTAATCTATTAATCAAGTCAACTCCTAATCAAGTCAGTATCCAATGTTTTCTAATTCTTCAGTCTTTTGATCGCCCTATTTACTTTTCGCAAATCGTCGGTTTGTTAAATATAGGTTCAATCGTCTGAATCTCAAGACTCTCGTCCGGTCGCGACATCACGGTCACTTTCAAATTCGACAATCAATAATCCATAAAATTAATTTTTTTTCTTTTTAAATGTCTTTAGTACTTTCCTCGAGTCCGTAATTATCCTATCGTTGTCACGTTTCAACATTTCCGTACTAGCTTGGAATCCTTATTTAATATTATTTATCAATAATTACATACCACGGGTGTTACACCTTTGACAATTTTCATCTATATTTTATCCTTTTTATACATACTGTCGTTATTTTTTGTACCAATATTTTCATTATTATTATTATTTTTAATATTGTTAAATTTTTTCTATAGATTTCAATTAATTCGATTTATTATGGAATTCACTGGAATATTAACCATTATTACAACAATACTAATTGGAAGATTCCATAGAATAGTTGTATACTTTTTATTAAATTACACATACATAATACGACTAGGGGGCTTGAAAAGATAAGTCAAAGGAACGAAAAAAATTTTTAATGGATACCCCTATTTTATTATATACTTATTTACTTGATACATGATATTTTATAGTACTATAAGAAAATATTTTTTCACTAATCATTTTTCCTTTAATAAGATTTGTCTTTTACAGTAACATCAGCATTAATATTAAAAACGGTGTTCGAACATAAAAGTTGCACGGTCGATTTTTCTACATGGCGGCCCATCAACTTTGATTTGGGCAAGAGAGTAGCGAATTAGTATCATTTTCGAAATATCTTCTACTCAGCTACAATAATATGAGATATTAAATGTAGAATTTCGTCTATGACATTGACCGGTCTTTTCGAACACGTTTTTAATATACCGATATTTTCTTAGATAAATTTTTTGACTCTTTTGGAATTTTATTCACTTTCTGTGTAAGAGACATTTATCTTTGTCGTCATCGCCTTTATCTAGCACTTATCTTTTGTATATTTCATTTTGCATACATGTCTCTCTCTCCGTCATTTTTTCTCTCTAACTTCCCTGTTCTTCCCTCATATATCGCTATACTTTTTCTCACTCTCATCTACTTGTGCATGCATATGTATATCAATCAATAGACGTTTTTATGATTCGTCTGAATCGATTTTGATAATAAAATTTACGGCTACCTTTGATTCTATGAACGTGATGCCAAATCTACATTAAATAATATATAACTGTTAGCGAATATCCAAAGTGAACTAGTATCCAATTTTCGGTTGCTTTATAGTAAAGAAAATAATTAGAAGCAAATATATGGATGCGAGTTTTCCATTATCAATGTGTTAGAGTACTCAATTGAGTATCAAAGATGTATATTTACGCGTCCTTGCTTCGACTGAAATTCGTATGAAAATATATAGACTGGAAATAAAATTGCTAAAACGTAAACTATATTTTACAGTAGTGTCAAAGTGACGCTAGACATTCCTTCGATTTGCATGATTTTGATATATTTCAATCCGGAATTGGTTTTAATTGATGACACACTTACTGAAATTTTTCATTAAATTTTCTAATAGAGTTACTTATTAGAACAAGCGTAATTAATAAACACGAATACCCAATGAAAACTATCTAGATGATGACCGATGCGTTGGGGTTGTACCAAATGAATAATGTAAAACGTATTTTCAGTGTAATGGCCAGTTTGTACGAATATTTTTATTTGGCAAACAAAAATATTTAATCTGCTGCTGTGTGCGTTAGTGCGTGAGAGAGAAATAGAACGACGGAGATTAGAAATAAGAGGAAGAAAAAGCAATGATACCAAGATAATTAAACATACAATCACCGACGATTGCCACATAACATACCGTAGATATTGGTTATTGAGTCGTAGCTTTCACACGTGAAAATTTAAACAGTATCTAATAACGAATGCTTAGCGTTCTTCTCTTTCTTTCTTGCGATGATCGAAACATTGAAATAGAACATGTGGAGATACTTTAGAAAACATAGAAATCATGTTGACCAATTTATCTGATTTTAATGATGGTATAAATACGTTATACATTATAATGATATAGGTAAAATGCAACATAAAACGATAATCATTTCTTATAATTCTCTAAACTAGAGGGGTCGGTAAACTCTGAATGAAACAATCGCGAAACTAAGTTTCTGATAGATAGCTTACAGCAGCTATTTGCGATAGTTAATTGTTGAAAAAGATGATTGAATATATAAGTTATTGTTAAGACTTCCTTCGAATTCCGCCCGGAGAGCATTTGGCAATCTGAAATTCCTGAATTCAATCATGACCCTATCATGCCATTGCATGTGTGCATTTGTTTGTTTCATTCGATTCGTTTCGATAATTGGACTATTTGTAATTATATTTTTCCATACTAAAAGTATTTTGTATAGCAGCATGAAAAATGTGAATAGATCCACTAAAAAGAGATACAGTGGTCACCTAGTCTATTCCTGTCTAATGGAAGAATTTATATATTCGACCTAAGTGTTCCGATTTAAGAGAGAGGGGTAGAGAGAGAGAGAGAGAGAGAGAGAGAGAGAGAGAGAGAGAGAGGGAGAGAGGAAGAATACAAACATTCCATAATTTCATTGTTTCAAGACAAGATTCCACGAGTAAGAGGAATTATGCTCATAGCCAGAACCCCTGAGAAGGAAAACAACTAGATATCAATCGTTGATACATAATTTTGATATATTGGTCATATGTACATCTTTATTTTTTCTGTCATTCCTATTTCATCTCTCTCTCTCTCTCTCTCTCTCTCTCTCTCTCTCTCTCTCTCTCTCTCTCTCTCCCTCTCCCTCTATCACTACCGCCATCTCACTCAATCGCTCCATCATCATCTAAGTATTTCTCTTTTTCTCGCTCTATTCCACTTTTCTTTCTAAGCAATTAGATTTGGATGATGTTGTGCACATTCTTACAGGAATATTTCATTAATTCATCAGGTTTCTTCTTAACGATTTCTCTAATTAGCGGTTATAAAGTAATGAATGTAAACAAAAAGAAATCTTTTTTACAGGCGGATTCTATTGTATCGTTGACAATAAATATGAAATAATCTTATGGACCGTATACTTTTTAACAAAATGTCTTCTCGGAGATATTATAATATAAATTTATATTTATATCATTATATTTCGATCATTCCAATCATCCAAATCTCGATTAAGAGAATGTTAATAATTTGTCCGCACAATTTAAGACATATAGTAAAATGTCTTTCGTTGAAAAAGAGTAACTTGGTATCAAAAATCGTTATCAATTGATAACAAGAATTTATAAGAATGCATTTTAGAATTTTTACTAATCCTTATAAAAACTATTTTATAAAAATATTGAAATAAGCAGTAAGAATGATATTAAATGTCTTTTTCAATTGTTTATTTATTATGTAAAATTGTATGAAATAATGAGATCTTTTTGTAGAATTTGTACAAGAATTAATTTATACAGTTAACAATTTACTTATGCAGCATAATATCTACTATCGCGCACGGAATTCGTCATGTATGTGTATTAATTATACACGCATTACATTTATAAATATTACCCATTTTAATTAATTTCTTCTTTCAAATTTTAATCTTATAGGTTTCGCTGGCTTTATCGTAACATCCATTTTTATCGAAATTTCTTCAATTGCTTTTGGCTGATCTATTTTAATAATAAATTTTCTTATCAAGGTAGTAATTATTACCTTCATTTCTAGCATGGCGAATATTTGACCTAAAAAAAATGAAATCTATGTTTATATGCATTTTATGTAACTTTACGGAATGTAATTTCTATTGTTTATAAGTCGTACGCTTATATTTAATTACATAGAATTACCTATGCAATTTCTTTTTCCGTAGCTAAATGGAAAAAAACATGCCGAACTATTCCTACCCGGTAGAAACCTATCCGGATCGAATACTAATGGCTGGGGCCAATATTTTTCATTTCGATGTGTTTTATAGATTAAGAACCCCACAGTACTTCCTTTCGGAATAGTCAAATTTTTTGTCACTTGATATAAATAACAAATAAATATTACTATTAAATAATCAGTATTATTAAAGATAAAAAGATATAATATTTATTATTTTATATGTAAGGTACCCTCTATATCTTGCGTAACTTTCCGAGCAACGATTGGTCCTGGCGGAAATAGACGTAATGTTTCTTTGATCACTCGTTCCAAAAGTTTCATTCTTGCAATATCGTCGTACGTTATAGGAACATATTTCGGATCGCTCGAGCCGTAAATTTGGTATAGTTCGTCGTATACTTCATTCTTTTTGAAAAAGATGATGAAATGATAATGTAAAAATAATGTGCGTTTTTTAAATAATGGAAATAATTGAGTATGTGTAATATGTACGTACTTGAATATGCGGAAATGTAGCAAGCATTAGAAGGACAAAGCTGATAGTAACAGCTGAAGTATCACTTCCCTGAAAAGAAATAATCACTTTTCTCCAATTTTATTCAACCAACAAAACTTGTAATAAATGCAACTAAGTAATAAATATGAAATACCGCAATAACCATCGTATTGATTTCGTCTCTAATATCTTGCTCTGAATATTTTCTTCCTTCATGCGATGACTCGAATAAATAGTCTAGAAGGATCCTGGGGTTTTGTTCTTAAAAAATAAATAATGATCTTTTATTAGTTTAAAAAATAAACGAAAAGTAAAATTGCATTGCGTGTTTAATAATTACTTTTACCTGAATTTTCCTCTTTCAGTTCCCGTTTAATGATGCTTCTTAACATGGATTCCTTTTTTTCTTTGATGATCTTTCCAAACAAAAAATAATTTATATTTATAAATAAAATTTAATACTTAAATTTTTAGATTGTTAAAAAAACATAAGATGGATTAACAAAATGTATGTCTTAAATATACATTGCTTGCAATGTCATTCAGGTAGGATGCACATGTCTGAAATTTCTTCCCCATAGCAGTATTACGAAAAATTATATTCGGTTGTAACCATATTTTAAATATCCTTTGCACAGTAATATCCATCAAACTGAGGAAGAAAACAAAACACGAATTATAAATGAAAAATAAAATATTTGATATAGTATAAAATTTAGTAGTATTACCAATGAATAGTTTCGTCTAGTTTGCAATTCTCATCGGTCAGCGAATTTACTTGGGTATCAAACAGACTATCTTTGAATAAGGAATGTAACACATATATTATAAATTCATAGAAATGAATATAAATATTATAAACTTTTATAAAATTTCGAAATGTTACCATATATTATGTCTAATGCACAGCGAAAGACGTAATGGCAAACGTCTATTTCCTCTCCAACTAAAGTTTCTAATTTTTCCATTAAAACGACAGAATGATTAACGAGTACATCCACATAAAAGTTTAGATATTTTTTATGAAAGACTTCATTTAATATTTTTCGATGAGGATTCCAGATTTTTGCTGCAAATCGTAAGGAAAGTAATACTTAATTTACATTTTATATTTATTTTTCTCCTTAGAAAGAGAACGAGAGAAAGAAGGAGAGAAGATTCTGTACGTTTACTTATAATACATTTCTATACACCTATTCAGAATAAAAAATATTTTTTCCTTTAATTTT
This sequence comes from Vespa velutina, assembly GCF_912470025.1. NCBI lineage: Eukaryota > Metazoa > Arthropoda > Insecta > Hymenoptera > Vespidae > Vespa > Vespa velutina. The sequence goes on along the minus strand of NC_062199.1, from coordinate 5,353,333 downwards.
GCATAATTTAATATTCGAATGGGTATATATATATATATATGTGTGTGTGTGTGTGTCTATATATAGATTGTAATATGAATAATAAGATATTATTAAACAATGTGTAATATGTATACTTCACCTGGAGAACAAATCAATCCATTGCCGGCAAACGATTTCATGTATTTATACTCCTCGCTCTTCTCAGTAATATTAGGATTATTTAATACCTTCTGTAAAAGAAAATAAAAGATATAAATTTATGACGGATGATTAAAATAAAACTAATAGGTCTTACCTTGATATATTCTGGATTGTTTACAATTACAAGTAATTTAGTGCCTATCCATATACGCCACAATGAGTCATAATTCCAACCAATATTTAAAAAACGTTGTGTTATACCTAAAAAAAAAAAAATTATAAATGAAAACTGGGTAAAGTGTTTAAATATAAAACATATCCATACCTTCGTTATCGCCAAGAAATAGATGAACATTTCCGATTATAGGGTATGCTTTTGGACCCGGGATCCCCTGGATCGTATTATACAGGTGTAATTTACTCAAAACGTATTGTAATATTTTATAGAATAAGTCAACTGTTAATAATTTAACTATTGTAATAATAGATAAAATTGCAGTGAATTTCATGATTATTTGCAGCTTTTGAAAGATATAGAAATAACTTAATAAAAATAGAAGTAGTATAATGAGTATAGTTATAATTTTTGTGATATACAAACACTTCGTTTGCACCGTACAATTCTTACTATTCTCGTGTCTTAGGAGAAAGTGAGGACGGAGAAGGCAAACGAGGAATATTTAAACGATACGAACGTTGCTCACGTGATCAGAGCTTACATAATAATATTCTTATTCGATTAGGAGAGAAGAATTTTTATTCGATAGGAGGTTCGGAGCAAAAATTAATTATGCCCCTTCTCTTATTCAAAAAAAAAAAAAAAATGCTGTAAGTGAAAATTTCCTAATGCCATGTAGAATTAGGAAAATATCCTTTGTGCAAATCGATCATCATCAATAGCCACGACAGGTGAAGAGCAAAGTACTTTTAAAAAATTATTTTTTAATTACGCATCCAATGCTGTACAGTTCAACGGTGAACAGCTCTCAATTTATTTATTTTTCCACACAAATTTTCATCGTTCGATATTCGATGTACGATATTCTGAAAGTAAAACAACCGATGTTCTCTCTCGCACTCATGTTTTATATGTTATGTAATATTCAGTGTTTTTTATGTTATGTAATATTTTTTTCTTTATCACCGCTCATTATTGCTTTCTGTCATATACATGTACGTTTTTTTTTGAGTAGGAGCCAACAAACTTCGTTTATGCCAAAGGCATTTGGAAGTCGCACGTGTACTAATACCCATTCTGACGCTATCATTGTTTGCACATTTATTCCTTATATTTATTTTTGTATATTATACAAATAATATGTCATAAATTATAGAAGCCGGATTTACCATGGATCTTATATTCTAATCCACGGTTCGGGCAGAAATCGAAACAAGTCTTAAAGAATCACTACGAGCCGATAATTTAACCTTACATTACTACATTTCATGGTATTCAGATAAAATCCCTCTGTAAAAAAGATTTCATCTTATTTACATACTTTACTTTTTAACAGTAAATTAGAGAAATCGTTTCAAGAAATCTGATGAATTAATGAAGCTATTTTGCAAGAGTGTGTGTAACATCATTAACAAGTCTGATGACTCGTTCGGAGAATGATAAAAAACGAAAGAAAGCGAGAGAAAAAGAATGCAGGTGAGAATAATGAAGTGATACAGAGAGAAGGAGAGAGTGATCGAAAGAGAGAAAGGGTAACATGAAGTAAGAGTAACAAAAAGAAAAGGAATGTAAATATGATCAGCATATCACAATTTTTACAATTATGTATCAATGATTAATATCTTGTTGTTTTCCGTCTCAAAGACTCTGAATATGAATATAGTGTCTATTAATCGTCGAAATTTGTCTTGAGTTAATGTAATTATAAAAGTATTGATGCTTTCTCTCTCTCTCTCTCTCTCTCTCTCTCTCTCTCTCTCTCTCTCTCTCTCTCTCTCTCTTTCTCTCTTCCTCAAATAAGAACACTCAGGTCGAATATATAAATTTTTCCATTAGATACGAACAGACAAGGTGACCACTGTATCTACTTTTAATGAATCTATCCAGATTTTACATGCTGCTATACAAAATACTTTTAGTATGGAAAACTATATGTACAAACAGTCCAATTAACGAAACGAATCGAAAGAAACAAATAAATGCACACGGTAATGACATGATCGGGTCATGATTGAATTCAGGAATTTCAGATTGCCAAATGCTCTTCGGGCGGAATTCGAAGGAAGTCTTAACAATGGTTTATACAATCAACCATTTTTTTCAACAATTAACAGTCGCAAATAAATACCAGTCGCTAATAAATCTATTAGAAGCTTAGTACGTTGTAACATTTAGATGTTTAACGTTAAGCGATGTTTCATTTAGATTTCCCAACAGTCGATTTCAAAGAATTATATGTTTATATGTTATGATCTTTTTCTTATTAAAGGTATTCTACAGGAATGATTATCGTTTTATGTTGCATTCTACATAAATCGTTAAAATATATAACGTATGTATACCATCATTAAAATTAGATAAGTTAGACAACATGATTTTCATATTTTCTGAAGTAATTTCATTGGTGCTACTTCTTCGATCTTGCGAGTATATCGATCATCGCAAGAAAGAAAGAGAAAGAATACCAAGCATTCCATATTAAATTTTGATGAAATTGCCTCGTATGACATTTACGACGCAATAACGGACATTTACGAAAAGAGAAACCATTCGATATTATCTGCGTCAATCCACTGTTATGAAACGTATTGGGTAAAAAAAAAGGAAAGAGAGGAAGAGAGAGAGAGAGAGAGAGAGAGAGAGAGAGACAGAGTAAGTTAAAAAGAAATTGGTGAGCAAGATGATTTAAGCAAATTTCGTATCATCGCTGGTTACGATGTGAAAAGGGCAATATAATGCGCTCTGGTAATTGATAATTTATAACGTAGCAAATCTTTTCTTTAACATAAATCAAACATTCTATGTTTAATTCGACGTAATACATGATCGTTTTAGTTGTTGCTCCAGCAATGATAAATAGTCGTCATAAACAACATCCAGGTAATGATTTCATTTATATTTTACGAGGTAGAATTTTCCAATGGTCGAATTAATGTCGATACTTTGTCTGTTTCACTTGCATTAAATATTTCTTGTACTAACTCGAAAAATAGAATAAAGAGAGAGAATCTTATTAAACATTTGATCAAATTATAAATATAGTATTACATAAATTTTGAAAATATTATAGTTAGAATCCTTTTATTATCAACAAAATAAAAATTTCGTTAACATAAGAGTACATAATTTTTGTATACATTATAAATGAATTTGAAACATTAATGGAAAAATATGAGATGTTTCTATTTTTAATATTAAATTTTACACTAAATTCAAAAAATATGCATGCAAATGTGCTGTAATTGTTATTTCAAAATATAATTTCATTTGAGAATAGATTTAATAGAATACATCAAAATTTGTTAATTTTGCCGTCTATCTTTATATGATATCGTTTAGTTTCATTTGTAATACTTCGTAAAGAAGTGTCCCCATTATTACTTCAATTTTATTGTTTATCATATCTTATGATAACATACAAAAAATTATTTCTTTTAAAAATATTTTTTGCAATTGTAATTTTTCACTCATTGTTTGTTTTTTATCATAAAGGAATGCGAAATATGTGCCATTTCGGGAACTTCCAGACTTGTACAATGCACTCAATTGTTAGAAATTTTCCATTTTTTTTCTAATCTTGTTCATATGAATAAGTATATTGTGAAAGTCTTTAAATGTAACTGATAAACAATAGGTCCTGATTATAATTTTTGAGCAAATACCATACTCAGTATTTTTCAAATAAATCAAGTTAATCGCCACAGGAAAAATCAAGAAATATATCTCTATTTGTAATTCGAACACGACGAAAGCGAAAATATTCCAAACAAGATAATCTGAATAAAATCAATGCGATTGTTATTACCGTAAGTGAAGTTCCATTTAGTTACAAATAAATATTGCTCATTGAATGCTACTTAAGAAGAATTGTTATATTTGTCTTTATAGAAGCAATGCTTCAGTTTCAACCATATATATAGTATATATTCGTATACATATACAATACAGTATATAAATACAGCACATACATCATTGAGTATAAGATAGACAATAAGGATTGTTTTTCCCAAAAAATGTGAAATAATCTTAATAAGTATCTCTTTCCTAATATTAATTTTACACATTTTATCGGTATCAAGCTAACGTTTGTTTTTATTCCAATTTTTTCGATTGCTGCTGGTCGATATATTTAATGATAAATCTTCTTTGCCAAGTAACAATTACTATTTTCACTTCTAGCGACGCGAATTTTTGATTTATAATGTAGAATCAGAAATCAATATATTCTTTTCTATAACTTTAGCTGTGTAATTCCTTTCTCCTTGATCGAATGCTGAAGAAATTTCATCAATTACCTTTGACGGTTTGAAATCCGTCTGAACCGAATGTTTACAGTTCCGTCAAAAATTTTTCGCTTTGCTCAACTTTGTAGATAAAAATACGATCGAACTGCATTTTCGCATGATTTTCTCTGTAGATCTTTTTTGAAGAGTGTGTGTGAGAAAGAGAAAGAGAATGCATAAAATAACAACTACGAAAGTAACCCATCATTTTTTTTATTTGTGCCAAGGCTCCAAATGTAATAGATAATCGATAATCATGAGAAAATTATATGAGGTAATTATGATCTAATAATCGAATATAAATATCCCTCCTTTTGCCTCTTTCTCCTATTTCACATCGTACTCCCTCTCATCCTTTCTCTTTCTCTCTATAAGTCTCTCCATCTCTCTCAACCACCTCATCATCCTCACTGTTTTCCTTTTTCTTCCTCTTACTCCCACTCTTTGCCATTCTTCCACTGAGCATTTAGATTTATATGATATCGCATACTTTTTTATAGGAATACTTCATTAATTCTTCAGTTGGTAAAAGTAAAATATATAAACAAAACGAAATTTGTTTTTATGGAGCGTTACAAATTCTATTGTATCGCTTACAATGAACATGAAATAACTTTGTGTATCGTATATTTTTTTTAAAAATGGTCTTGATTGAGGCATTATAATATAAATTTACCGCCAATCACGTCGAATGTTATTGTGTAAACTCAATAAATATCAGTACGAATTGAATGGTCATATTGCTATTTCCATGAATGATCTTTTACGTCGTTAGATTTCGCTCATTCCAATATCCCAAATCTCATTAAAAGAAAATTAATACATTCGCCGACAATATGTCGTACGTAGAGGTAGGGTTAATTGGTATTAAAAATCTAGCACGTACAAGAAAATCTATATGAATGCATTACAGAAAAAAACTAATTTATAAGAATTTAGCAGTAAGAATGATGATCAAAGTCTTTATCCATTGATTACTTATTATGTAAAATTGTATGAGATCCTTTCGTACAGTTTTTTTACAGTTCCTAGCTTGTATGGTTAATAATTTATATCTGCAATAGATCTGTCATCATCTACGGTATTTACTATGTATAAAAACATAATATATTAATTACATATATATTACGTTTATATATATTATAAAAATTAATTAATGTCTTCTATCATGTCTTAGTCTTACAGGACTGACCAGGTTTAACGTAACATTCATATTTATCAAAATTTTATCAACTATTACTAATCAATTTATTTAAATGATACATCTTCTTAACAAAGTTTATATTATTATCTTCATTTTTAGCATTGCGACTTTTTGATTTTGGAATATAAAATCCATGATATAAGCGGTTTCTACTATTTATGACATGCAATTTGTATAATATATAAAAATATACAAAAGAAATAAATGTGCGAATTATGATAGCAGCAAAATGAGTATTAGTACACGAGAGATAATTAATATATTCCAAGCGCCCATAGTCTATACGAAGTTCGTTGGCCTGTATTCTAAAAAAATGTACACTTGTATGACAGAAAGCAATAATGAGCGGGTATCGAGGGAATGAACAAGTGAAAGTTTATGTGGTCTACGGCGATATAAATAAATTGAGAGTCGTTCATTGTTGAATTGTACGCCATTAAATGTGTAATTAAAAAATAATTTTTTAACTCATATCGCATGCAGATACCTTCATTTCTTGTACTACGTGTATAGTACGTTTTGAAATTTCAAGATGTTGATAGTGGGGGCTTCGGCGATATACCTACTGATATCGCTAATCCTTTTCATATATTATTTGGACTTATTGCATTATCGTTAATGCATATTGATTATCCATTGAAGGACGCAAATTCTACTTATTGTTTACCATTGTTACGTCTCACTGGGTACGGTATTTAACAAAAGCTAACTTTAACTTTCGCAAAATATTGTGCCTTTTCGACCGTTACCTGCCGGGGCAGTTCTTTTGGCTCGAGATCGGCACCAGAGTGTCGAAGCGACGTTGCAAACGTTCTCTTATCTCTTGGGGGAGAGATTTCAGACGATGCTGAAGCCTTATTTCCAAATACTTCGGAGTCCTAAGATCCTAGACTGTAAGATCCAGCGGGGGAATCCATCATTTGAATGATTGTAGGGAGATCAGACGGTACGGTGGAAGGTTCTCTTTCCTTTCTTCCACGGACTCGACACCCAGTGCGTCGTTGTAATTTTTCGTTTCGTGATAAAATTCCTTTAATATGCGACGCAATTGGTACTTCCTGCCACAGCGACGTAACACCATAATATGTATTAGATCGTTTATGATTGTAACAAAACGAGTGGACATCGTTTCATACATATATATATTTAAAAATAAGATTAAATTATGGAACATTTATTTGTATTACATTTATGTATAACATTTAACTGTATTACATTTATGTATTATAAATCTTTATGGAATATGGAATATAATTTTTTATGTACGATATAATCTTTTCTTTCCCATAGAATAACAAATTTTATTTCAAGAAATGAGAAATGAAGAAGATTATTAATAATACTTTGCAAGAGAAGGCATGAATGATCACAATTTTTGTCCGATTTTGGTTATTAAAGACATATACGAAAGATAAAGTTATTTTATACGAGTTTCTCTTATCAGATTTTTGTAAAATGTTATATCCTTTGCAAAAAGCATGTGTAATAATAAATAATTTTCAAGAGTAGTTTTATTATGCTTGTCTATATCTTTCATGCACATTTGGTATTGATCGCATCCATAATTAATTGAATATTTTTAAGCATCTCTTATTTCAATAATTTACAATAATATACTAATACCTTCTATTATCTGTGCGATCATTAATATGGTTTTCTACAATTATCAAATATTCGTAACTGATTGATAAAAAATTATTGTCATTTTATTCTATTATCTGTTCAAAACATAAAACGGGGAAAATTAAATAGAATCTACTGTAACAAATCTTTTTGACATTCAATAAATTAAGTACCTTAACATTGAATTATGGCAATACAAGAACCTACATCAACATCATATTATTGTATAAAGGAATCTACTTTACCAAAGGTCACTAAAAAGATTCTTCCGTACAGGTTGATGTTTAAATATGAATCTACTTTGCTAACTATTATAAAGAGAATCTAATTAACCATCAGTCAGTAGTAAACGGCTTTGTTAACGACCGTTGTCTAAAAGAAGATTTCTTTGTTGATAATGATACTTTATCATCAATCGATAACAAATAATTGTTTTACCATTTATGGTTTAAAAAATAAATTTTATTTACCGAAAATCGGTAAACATGAATCTTTTTCAATGATTCCTATATTGTATTCCGGGAAGCTGTTATACAGGTCATCCGTGAACGGCATGCATTTAATTAGAGACATTTTTGCGGCTATTAGAGATGGCCAGTTTTGATGGACGATATGTTCAGAAGATATCCTCGACTCATCCTAGGACATCAATACAAAGCTTTGAATCTGTCGATTTTTCTCCGCGAAACAACGCTCAACGCGTATTCGTAAATTATTGGAAGAACACATTTTCTTGAAAGGATCCTGTAGAGATTATGAGATAGATGCGCGATAATATTCACTTCGTGATTTTAATCTGTAACGATATATTTCACGTATTGAAATGAAAAGGTTGCAAAGGTTCTTGTGTCTCGTTAATTGTGCTGGCTCGCTTCGAATGTGGCTTGAACAGCGTTGCTATTAATACTCGATTGTCTTAATAGATTGCACACGGGTTAAATATCATCCATCGGAATGCCGGACTTACTTGCTTGCCTTTAAAAAATTCAGGACAGAAAGTACAGGGAATGGCAAATAATTATGCTTATTGATTGTCAGCCTCTTAAGATAAATCGTATATATATATATATATATTTCTTTTTTTAACAATATTGTTTTAATGGAATCTGAAATCAATCTATGAAGATATAATTTTCGAATTTGATTTTCCATTTTTCCAATAAACTTCAGAATTATCTTATGCTTTAGGTCGCTTATTAACGCAAATTCAATCAACTGAATGAAGAAGATTTATTCTGTTTATTTAATAAACTTCAACGCGACGATAATATCGTATCATTGATTATATAAAATGCGTAATAAAGAAGGTGCAATGAAAACATTGATAATGTTATATAGACATTGAAGATGACTGAAATATATAAGATAGTGGAAAATAAACTATTATCAGTACAACTAGAATATAAAAGCAATAATTTGTGTAATGCGGCAATTGTTAGATTACACAGAGACTTATCAATTAATTGCTAATTATATCAAATCATATTAAATAATGAAGTTTTGGTGAATGATTTTGCTCCTTTATAGTTTGGGCGTATTTATTTTAGCTATATATTATCCATTATTACGCACAAATTTCGTTATCATTAATATAAATATAAAATATGAAAAATATTCAATAGAAATTTAAAAATATATGAAACTACTTATAAAACTAGAACCCTGGTTACAACGTAGCTATGTATACTGTATTATAAACTACGATTCTAGTCTTATAGCATAGAAATATTTTATTATTATAACTGGTTTTAAACTGATAGCCGTCTGCGTGCCAATGAGCCATAACGATTAATAAGAGACTTGAGGAGATTTTCAAATCAATCGATGGACAAGCCCTCCAGAATATTTTAACGACAGTTCCATATAGTTAGTAGGGATAAAAGAGTCAATAAAAGTATATAATTTGTTTGTTAAATTCTTTATTGAAAGTCAAATTTTTTCATTTATTAATGTTATATTTGTCAACAATATGCTCTGAACAATAAAAAAAAGCTATCAAGTGAAGCAATTGGAAAAAGAAATCACTTATGCCGCGAGTGAGAAAGAGCGACAAGGAGAAAAAGAGAACGGGTGATGATAGAAGAAGGAGATAGTGAAAGAAGGAAAGAGAGAGAGAAAGAGAAAGAGAAAGAGAGAGAGAGAGAGAGAGAGGGAGAGAGAAATCGAAGATGTACAATGCAAGTATGTGAATTCCATTTATTAAACAGCCAACCGGAATTTTAGTGGATTTGGATGTACGTATTATGAATGCAACATATAACGTTACTTGTTACCTTTGCTTGTTTCTTTTTACCGATTTGCTTTTATCACAAATTTTCATTCAAGAAAAAAGATAAATTTTTGAAAATTAAAATATTTTAATTGTATTCCCTATCGATATTGTATTTTATCTTAATAAAATCAACTATTTATTTTTCTAACGATTCTTTTTTAACGATTGACAATTTTGGTTTAAAACCAGTAAACGGTTTATTTCTCTATATGTTGCGAAACTACGCACTGCTTATGCCGCAATGTTATTGCATTTTTTGAAGTGATAATATAGTTGATTTTATATCGTCCCTGCTAACGAAGTACTATGATTTAAGAGATTAATGATAACAAAGATCAGCAAGTAATGTCAGAATGATTTGATTAGTACAACTGAAGAACTTATAGCTCCCTGAAGTTTATTAAATACAATAAATATCTCACGAAAAGATATAAATTTATATATGTTTAAAATGTAAATGAAAATACATTTTCGTAATATATATATGTATATATATATTATATATATGACATTTTAAGAAAAGTCCTCGAAGTAATACGACATAACATTACACATGATATTTTCTTTGTGGTAATTACTTTTTTCGTATTTTTGTTAATAATTCCTTATGACGAATATACTTGTAAAAAAAGACATTGTATATGAATACTATCATTTCTCTACGTTATATATAATATACAATTATAATGATGGAAATGATTAATAATAATATTACTGTATTCATTTGTAAAACTCTTCTTACGATAAAAATAAAAGGATTCGAACTTATTCGCTATTGTAGGTATATGGTATTAGCTTTACTCGTATGGAAGTGTGTGTATGCAAATACAACAATTTACAAATAATATACAAATACTATAATTTAGATACAAAAAGAATATTGCGTACAGGTGACATTGTGTATTAACTATTTATTTCATCTCGTTCCAGTTCGATGAAAATTAAATTACGGAAAATAATCAACGTCCAATATTTAGATTAGTCAAAAAGTAAGTTCGAAGATACATAATACTCATAAAATTCAAAGCTCCTACTTTAAAGTAGATTGGTTGATGAACAATCTAGAAGATAAGACAAAAAGATTTAAATTTATTTGAAATAATAGATAAAACTACCTGCATGGACAAATGTTAATTTTAATTAAAGACCCAATGAATACAATTTTAGTCCGAAAGGTAACAGAATTAGTTGCAAGAAAATATAGACAGTGATATGAAGCTAACAAACCATAAACGATGAGTGACTTTTGGTAATTATAAAATTTTAGTAATTTCCAACAAATTTATTACTACTTGACTGATGAAATCACGGAGAAGATACTTAATGTGATGGATTAATGTAGTCGCGTACTTCTGTCAACTTATGTTAATCACTACCGGACCTATATCTTTCCATATATATTTTTAATATTTTTAATAACAGCATTTACTAAATATAAATATATATATATATATGTATAATGTATGTGTGTGTGTGCCATAAATAATATATTCCGAAGAGCTTTCAATTCGACATCGCTTCGAACAATCGATTTTCGAACGAATTTATCGAAATCAAGAATTGGACGCAATTTTAATCACGTAAATTGACGGAAGTAAAGGACAACTACATTACCAAGAACATATCTCCGTAAGGAAGTCTTTTTCATTTGTTATTGTAAATATCTACATTTTACTATTCAAAGTAAAACGATAATCCTGTTACTATCTATTCAGAAAAAAGAAATCTCATGTTCTATTTATTCATTACTTCTAACATTAATTAAAGAGATCATTAAGAAGAATCTGGTAAATTAATGAAGTGCTTCTGTAAGAATGTATACAATCAAATCTACACAATACAAATCTTATACTAATACAAATCTCTCGACTGATGAATAGCATTTATTAATTATTGTTAAAAGATTGAGAAAGAGAGAGAGAGGGAGAAAGAGAGATGGAATAAGAAAAAGGAGTAATATGTAGATATGTGATTATCATATATAAATTATCATACGTATTTACGTAATGATCAATAATTGAAACAAATCATGTCGAATTATTTTTCTTACGTCTTATTTATATCGATCCGACGTATTCCAGGTGATAACTCAACGGGATTATGCAATAATGAATCTTTGTCTGCTTATTGTTCTAATAATATTGTTAACTTATGTGTCCCTTTCCTTTCTCTTAAAAATCAGTGTGAAGACGAATCGCACAAGAAAACTTTATTACAAAACATTCAGGACGAAAAATTTATCTCATTCTAATAATCCTATCGATACGTTATATATGGCACGTTATATACTTTATTTACTTCGATACTAATCATTAAAATAAAATACTTTTAATAAGAGAAAACTACCATATATAAGGACACAAAGGGATGAGAACCACCTCAAAAATCTTAAATGGCCAAAAGGGCCGAGAGGCATATCATTTGAAACGTTTTTTCATTCTCTTTACAATGGTATCATTTTCTCCATTTTAAGTTGATAGTTATTGAAGAAATGCGATTTTAAGTTTTTCGTTGATAACAGCTTTTATTTTATTATGTGTTACAAAGGTTCATATGTAATTAATAAAACTAATTCCTATTTTGTTCTTAACGACTGAAAGAATCATACACCTTAAACGAATTGAACCTTCAGTTGACTCTTTGGAGTCTCTTTAGGATCTCTTAATCTCTACAGGATCCTTTCAAGAAAATGTGTTCTTCCAATAATTTACGAATACGCGTTGAGCGTTGTTTCGCGGAGAAAAATCGACAGATTCAAAGCTTGGTATTGATGTCCTAGGATAAGTCGAAGATATTTTCTGAACAAATCGTCCATCAAAACTGGCCATCTCTAATAGCCGCAAAAATGTCTCTAATTAAATGCATGCCGTTCACGGATGACCTGTATAACAGCTTCCTGGAATACAATATAGGAATCATTGAAAAAGATTCATGTTTACCGATTCTCGGTAAAGTAAATTCATTCCTCCTTCAGATATTCGTAAATACAATCCGGCAATCATTTATTCGCTTACTTCTTTTAATTCGACGTCCCATATATTTTGCTGAAATAAACGATTGACATATCCTTCAAATAGGGTCAAGATATATTTACTTATAGGGACGATATATTCACTTACCAAAGAATCTACCGCTAAATTGGTCCATTAAATAGATAAATGTACGTATGAGAATAGATTTCCACACCAAGATTGATACAAGAACATGGTCCACATCTTATTCTTCTCTCATCAACGATCGTTCTACTACCATGAAACAAACCCATTTCCACATTCAATTAGTAAAAAATATGTTCCGTATGATCGATGAAACAAAACTCTATGACAATTGACCAACACGAGCTTTCTTAACATTGGTTTCAACACAATCCTCAGTGATAATTCTTTTTAAGCATCATTTGTAATAAACTGCTTTTCTTCTCCTTTAGGATTGTTATTAGGCTAGCAGATTCGATAGGATAAATTTACTCTTTTTTCATCTCTATATATTTACTGCTGCTATGTTCTTCAATGTCCCTTAAGATGATTCCGATGATCACTTGAATAGTTCTCTTACTTTTTTCAATCTTTGCATTCATAATGAATCTTTCGATAGAGATATCATCGACTAACTGACGGATATATATTACCGAATGATATTCTTGAATCCTAAAATAATTTTCATACGAATAACAAACACATTCTTGTTCAATGAAAATCCAGTGATCATGGAGGTTTGAACGGTATTGAGGCATGATCATATGGCGACTTTTTCGTTGAGGACCTAGTAATTACCAGCGAGAACATAAGTCAGAATCAAGATGAAAACACAGACTCTTGGTACATACCAATCGAAAGTCAGTCCAATCTATTGTACAATGGAATATTTTTCTGTTGCGTTCTTTTCCTTAACATAGTAATTAATAGTGCATAATGATACATTTTTGGATCGACGTCATCATCCTTTGTTCTTAAATAAAGTAACAGATTGCTGAGCATCAATGGTTGGCCATTTCTGAAACATTGCACATTACAGTCATACATCGACATAATTTGAAAATAAAGAAAAAATGCACTTTTGATTGAAATATTTCACTTAATAATAATAATAACGTCATTATCATCTATCATATTTTTTTAATAGGAATGAAAGAAAAAAACTTGCGTTTTACATTATAGCACATCTACCTCATGAGTTCCACGAAATTCTTCAAAAAATTCGCTTTCTCCCATTAATTTGCGACCAGCATTTAGTTGATTGCTATCAATAATTTCCGAGCCGCTCTTATTCATAATGACCAGTGGGTATACGATTCTGATCATTAGGAATATTCTCAGTGCAAATCGACTATCATTCCTGTTTCGGAGCGAAATTCATCTGAACGTGTAGTTGCATCTCTTGTAGTTGCATCTTTGCGACGCAACAGTCCAGAAGTACTCTTGCCTTTAGTTCTCGTTATATTTTGTTAGATGTATATTCATTATTATTACTTGAATTTTCTTGTAGCAATTCCTGATTAATACTATTTGCTTAAATATACTAATAAGATCTAGAGAAATAAGTTTCAAATCTAAAAGAAAAAATTAATTAAATCATATAATATATATATATATACAATACAATATTATAATTAACTCTAAACACAGTATTGTATTGTATATAATATATATATACAATACAAAACATACTAGGTTGGAAACTATGAAACGGTCGTTGAAAGAAAATAAATAATTAAACAAAAACGCCCGTTTCATAGTTTCCAACCTAATAATTAACTCTAAACCTACCGACACTTCATGCATACCTATTCCGACCGTGAATGGTTAAATGACAATTGCAAAAAAACATATCTTAATATAAAAGGAGATTTCAACCGATTGGATTGTAAACAAAATATTTTTTTTTATTTAAAAATGAATAATATACATTTTGTGCTTTTAGGCCATTTTTACAATATTACAGGATTTTTTATTTCACATATGTATTTTTTACATTTTATATAGTTTGTATCATCAAATCGAATAAACCTCATAATTTTCGTAAAGTCATTTTTGCTGATAGTTTCCAAGAAAAATGCTGGACCCCATTTCTTGTTCCATAAATATGATATATCTATATTTTTAACCTAATATGCATCGCGTGCATACAGAAGTCTAATAAATGTATATAATTTTGCAGTAGATAAATCACATTTAGTTTTCAATACTTGAAATATCTCTATTACTCTACATTTTTTTATATGTGTTATGATCAATAATCAAAGAAAATCCCGACTCAACTCTACTTTTTGTAACATTTCATTTAATGTATCCTGAAAATATTATAAATTGGTGCTCTTCTGCGATTAGATCCTTCTTTTATTTTTCGCCCTCTGTAGTAGTTTCGATCTCTTATTCATTTTCACTTTCAGAAATATAAATCTCTTTCGTCCATTGAGTATATTCAAAGTCATTTTCATCAGTGTTCAAGTCGGTGTCAAATAGATCATAATTATTTAAATATGTCAAATAGATCATTGTCATTTTCGATATCAGAAATATTCTGATCATATTCCGAACACACTTCGTCAATATTATTTATTTTGTCTAATAATTTAATATTCTTCGAATATCTTAACATTTTTGGGATGAATATACAAACGATAAAATAAAAACTAAAATATAAAAGTGTAGATGAAACGGGGCAAAAAAATGGGTATATAAATAGAAAAGAGTTCAAATGTAAATCTTATTACAAATATTGTTAGTTTTGTTCATTTTGTTCACTTTGTTTAAAACTAGCATTTATAACACATAATATATAAAATAACAATAGAATATTAATAGAAAATAATAATAGATCGGCAAATACAATGTCGAATTTTCACCTTTTGATTCTCTATGTTAGAATCACAAGATCATAATGTCGTGCAAAGGTATCCTCTTCAATAGCATGTTTCTTGATAATATAGAAGACAAAGGCAAATGACTTTTAAAATAGCAGAAATTTTTTCTTTTTCCAGAAGGTATAGTTGTATATAACATGAATTGTTCAAATGGTCAAATGACCGCTCGTGGTAGACAAGACAAAACACGAATATTTTTCAAAAAGTATACAATAAGAATTTTAAGAATATTGAAAAATGGGTTATACATATACTATAAGAAAAGTCATGAAATTAAATAGCTATACAATAATGTTATATACAGGAAATTCTAAGTGAAATTCTAAAAACGGTCATTTGACCGCGCATGGTAAATTTAGTTTAATATATATATATATATATATATATATATATATATATATATATATTCTGTGAGTAATAGTATATAATCTGTAGCAAAAACAAATTATTACATATATAAAATAAATACTGTAAAAATGTCCACTTAACTTTTCATATAATTTGATATAGCGAATAAGTAATTAATAAAGTTCTTGAAGATCATTCTCATTGCTAACTTCGAAGTTCTAATAAATTAATATTTTTATAAATTCTGTCTCTATCTCTCTCTCTCCCCCTCTCTCTCAAATCAAAGTACTTAGTTGGCATATGGAGTTTTATTACAGATGAAACTAGACAAGTTTACTAATATTAATAGTTATTTCGTTATGGTTTCCTCTGTGGAAGTTTACTTTATATTATTTCAATTATTACTTTTATTATTATAATAATAATAAAAAGAAAAATATAATAAATAGAAGAATACATCTATATTAAATACATCATGGTACATATGATGAATTTACGAAAACAGAAGTACAAGCGTGTCATTTTACGTGGTGGTTTTATGCGGTAACTCTCAACAAATCGTGTCCGCGATAATTTCAATACATGATCGCCCATCGATAGATATGTCTAACTCTTTTCACTCCGAACAATTTTTGATATACCCTTTCAGCAACTTCAAATCATTTTTACTATGCTAAACCATTATTACAAGCTATTCCAGGAGTTTTCGCCAGATTGATTACAATTAGCATATGCCAAAATATCTACCAACATGTATAAAAACACAAAATTGTTTCTAGATGCTACATCTAACACTGAAAACAGTTATATTCTCATATTTCTCAACACTCATCGCAGTGATGATATCAGTGTGGAAAAACAAAACAGCGACATGCGTGATGAAAAGTACGAAATGTTTCTTTTGTTTCGTCCGCTATAGTCTTTGGTTTACTATTTTATTCATTTGTTTCTATACTATTCTTTATTCACGATCAATTGAAGTTAATTGTCTTTACTATTATTATATAAAATGCATTAATGATAAATCTATCACAACGGGTCAAATGACCCTTTTTAATCTTTCTGACAGAATTTATTACATACAATATTATTACATCATCATTTGACTTTACGATTGTTGATGCACACGTGCGTCTCTCTATTGTTCACGGTACTTTCTCTTAAGGATCACATAACACCATTGGAAACAATTATCCTTGAGAAAGTATCGGCTATTAGTTAAACAAAACGCATAGATAAGAAACACATGATCACTTTTGTCTGGGCTTAGGCATTTTTAGTAAAATACCTGGGTTTCGATAATGTGTCGACTCGGCCAATAAATAAACAGTAAAAGTAGAAGCCTAGGGCTAATAAGGGTTAATAGATCGATAAGCTAAGGGCTATCTGCGCCTATCCTTGAAATATTGAAATATCCATGTCATACTCTAATCGCACGATCATTAGAACAAAGGGGCACACATGGAATGTTTAAACATTCCAACGAACTATCCTCGACCAATGGGCATTTATTCTTTCTCTTTCCATAGGTCAAACTCTACCCTTTACCAATTTTATTCAAGTTTACATGGATAGTTCAAAATAGGCAAAAAAACAGTCAAGTTACATCTTTTAGGCTCATAACATCTGAACTCTCAAGTCTCTTTCAGGAGCAACCAGTACAGCTAACTACACATCATCCACGAGACACACAAACAATTGTAACTTATCCAATCAAATACACGGTGAGATTTACATAGCACGCATCATTTAATATCGCGCATTTATTTCTCCATTTCTCACGGGATCCTTTAAAGAACGCGCGTTCTCTCATTAATTTGCAGGAATGTGGCGAGCGTTATGACGGCCTACAACGGTATCCTAGCCTAGTGCCGCCGTCCTTATTCATCGCGACCAGTGGATCTATAACTCGGACAACAAGGACGAAGTGAGGTACATTTCCTCCGTGCGAATCGACTGTCCTCGCTGGTCCGGTGCGAGAAACACATTTTCAAAAACGCTTTCGTCAACAATCAACAACGACTTTTATCGTAATTTACGTTCGATGTATTTTTCAATATTTATTTCTCTCTCGTTTTTTTTTCTTGCCAAGAAATAAATGCAATAAGACCTATCTACCGTGACGTGGAATGACTTATTGATATATATTATCATTCTTGTTTGTTGAAATAATTTTTTTAATGAGCACATCACTAGCTGCGAATTTACTCGATAAGAAATCTACTACTATTGTAAACATCCATGGAAATAAAAGAATATTTGCAAAATAAAAGAAAATTCGCAAAGTAGAGGGATAATTGTTTTCTTTACTATAAAGTAACCAAAAATTGAATACTACTTCACTTAGGATATTCGCTATCTGTCATATATTATTTAATGTAGATTTGGCATCACGTTCATAGAATCAAAGGTAGCCGTAAATTTTATTATCAAAATCGATTCAGACGAATCATAAAAATGTCTATTGATTGATATACATATGCATGCACACGTAGATGAGAGTGAGAAAAAGTATAGCGATATATGAGGGAAGAACAGGGAAGTTAGAGAGAAAAAATGACGGAGAGAGAGACATGTATGCAAAATGAAATATACAAAAGATAAGTGCTAGATAAAGGCGATGACGACAAAGATAAATGTCTCTTACACAGAAAGTGAATAAAATTCCAAAAGAGTCAAAAAATTTATCTAAGAAAATATCGGTATATTAAAAACGTGTTCGAAAAGACCGGTCAATGTCATAGACGAAATTCTACATTTAATATCTCATATTATTGTAGCTGAGTAGAAGATATTTCGAAAATGATACTAATTCGCTACTCTCTTGCCCAAATCAAAGTTGATGGGCCGCCATGTAGAAAAATCGACCGTGCAACTTTTATGTTCGAACACCGTTTTTAATATTAATGCTGATGTTACTGTAAAAGTCAAATCTTATTAAAGGAAAAATGATTAGTGAAAAAATATTTTATTATAGTACTATGAAATATCATGAATTCAACTACATTTGTATATAATAAAATAGGGGTTTCCATTAAAAATATTTTTGGTTTCCTTGACTTATCTTTTCAATCACCCTAGTCGTATTATGTATGTGTAATTTAATAAGAAGTATACAACTATTCTATGGAATCTTCCAATTAGTATTGTTGTAATAATGGTTAATATTCCAGTGAATTCCATAATAAATCGAATTAATTGAAATCTATAGAAAAAATTTAACAATATTAAAAATAATAATAATAATGAAAATATTGGTACAAAAAATAATGACAGTATGTATAAAAAGGATAAAATATAGATGAAAATTGTCAAAGATGTAACTCCCGTGGTATGTACTTATTGATAAATAATATTAAATAAGGATTCCAAGCTAGTACGGAAATGTTGAAAAGTGACAACGATAGGATAATTACGGACTCGAGGAAAGTACTAAAGACATTTAAAAAGAAAAAAAATTAATTTTATGGATTATTGATTGTCGAATTTGAAAGTGACCGTGATGTCGCGACCGGACGAGAGTCTTGAGATTCAGACGATTGAACCTATATTTAACAAACCGACGATTTACGAAAAGTAAATAGGGCGATCAAAAGACTGAAGAATTAGAAAACATTGGATACTGACTTGATTAGGAGTTGACTTGATTAATAGATTAACAGAAAAAATTCATAAATTAATGAACTTAATCTGGGACTAAGAAGCATTAAATAATGTATATAATAAATAATGTATATAAAATTTATTTACATTTGTATGAATTTATTATAATTTTATTAGACTTTCTATCGAAAGATGACAACAAAGATGCGCATATATTGGGTTGTCCGGAAAGTAATTTCGTTTTTTCCCGACAGAAGATTTAAATGTATTTTTTGCACCCAACTTCACACTTAAGCCGCATAATCATTATATGATTAAAGAGCTGATATAGTTAGGCTTGTGAATGAAATAGTCCAATTGATTTTACGCAGTAGTTTTTGGTTTTAAATATCGAGAGCAGCATTTTCGGCATATTTTATTTTTTACTATAGAAAAGATAAAAATGCTGTTCAAGCCAGAAAGAAATTAACCGATGTGTATGGAGAAGATGTGTTGACAGTACGCCAGTGCCAGAACTGATTTGCAAAATTTCGATCCGTCAATTTTGATGTCGAAGATGCACCACGCTCTGGAAGCCCGGTTGAAGATGATAAAGACACGATAAAGACATTAGTTGATGCAAATCAACGAATAACAACACGTGAGATCCGTGAGAGATTAAATTTATCAAATTCAAATGTTTATGACCACTTGAAAGGCCTGCGTTTAACCTCGAAGCTCGATATATGGGTTTCCCAAGTTCTCACGGAGAGAAATTTGTGTCGTCGCGTTGACGTCTGTGAGTCGCTTCTCAAACGTCACGAAATTGATCCATTTTTGAAGCACATCATTACTGGGGACGAAAAATGGGTTGTATATAACAATGTCAAACGCAAGAGATCATGGAGCAAAAAAGATGAACCGGCTCAAAGCATTTCCTAAGCCAATATCCATAAAAAAAGCTGATGCTGTCTGTTTGGTGGGATTTTAAAGGAATCGTTTCATTTTAAGATTTTACCGGATAACACAACAATTAATTCGGAAGTCTACTGTCATCAGCTGGACAAACTGAATGATGCATTTCAACAGAAAAGGCCAGAATTAATCAACAGAAAAGGCCAGAATTAATCATCAGAAAAGATGTAGTGTTCCATCAAGATAATGCGAGACGACCTCATACAAGTTTAGTCTCTTGCCGAAAGCTTTTACAGCTTGAATGGGATACAATGCCACACCTACCATATTCTCCAGATCTGACACCTTTGGATTATTATTTGTTCCGGTCATTGCAAAAATTTTTAGACGGTAAAACCTTCACTTCAAATGAGGAGGTCAAAAACTACCTCGATCAGTTTTTTACCAGCAAAGACCAAAAATTTTATGAACGTGGAATCATGCTACTACCAGAAAGATGGCGAAAGGTATTGGACCAGAATGGTCAATATATAATTTAATAAAATATTTGTTCCTTATACGAAAATTGCCTTTCATTTTCACAAAAAAAAAAAAAAACAAAATTACTTTCCGAACAACCCATTAAATTAGATGATAAATCCGAATTTCAAATTAACTGTATCTATAGAACGATAATAATGATATATCTTTTATATTCGTAATGTTCTGTATTTATTTATAATATTTTTTCTTTTCTTATTCAATGGGATGGATATAGTTGCCCAGAAAGATCCTTAAATTATGGTCACGTATATAATTTTTTATTACACTGCTATGAGGAAGAAATTGACAGAGGAAAGTTCAGGTTAAAATAACTACAATACATACAATAGAATTTTAATTCTCATCTTTTTTTGTACTAATAAAGGATCCTTATGTATTGTCCAAAAACAAAAGCCGAAGACATTTCTCAACTTTTTATTCGAATCAACGCACAAAGGAGAAAAATATTCGGAGCAAGATATTTGGGATGACATTAATACGATAGCTATAGCTGTCAGTCGCATTTATTATTTAGATGCAATAAAATTTTGATATCCAATAATGTACATACATATTACACTTTCTTAATAATTTGTGATTATTTATATAAAGGAAATAATTTTTATATTAACTTCTTATCATCCTTTTTCCATCTTCGATCAGAAAGAACAAAGTATACAAGGAACTGAACCAAATCTACGGCTCGGACGATCCGAAATATGTTCCTATAACATACGATGAGATTAAAAGTATAAAACTGTTGAAAAGAGTAATTAAGGAAACATTACGCCTTTTTCCTCCAGGTCTAGTCATCCTTCGGAAAGTAAGGAAAAGTATATAAAATATCTCTATATATAAAAATTATGTTTTGTTATCATTAATAATTAATTAAAGATATAATTTTTTATCGTTAATATTATTTAATAATAATATTTACTTATTAATTAAAGCAAGTGACAAAAAATTGGACCATAGGAAAGGAAATTCTATAAATTCTAATCGTATAAACTCTATTCGTCGTATACAAGTATTCGACCCAATTGTTACTATTCAGTACGGATAGATGTCTACCAAATATGCATAGTATATCAAAATTCTTACTTTTTCGCTACGGAAGAAGAAATTCCACAGGTAATTATAAACTCTTATATATTATTTTAATAGCATATCATAAATTTATGGAACAAAATACATTTACAATTCATTTTATTCTTTACTTAACATCAAAAATTTTCTATCCTAGAGATGATAATAATAATTGTTGCATTGATAAGAACAGCTATTATTAAAATAAATTAGTTGGAGTAAATTTGAAAGTTAAAACCGACAAAACTAATAAAACTACAATTTGGAAGAAAATATATACAATCATAACATATTCTGTGCATGTTAATCGGTAATAGAAATAAATTAATGAACGTATTAAATAAGTTCTGTATAAAAACTGCCCTCCATGATCTTATTATTTCAAATAATAAAAACTCAAAACTGCATCCATATAGATTTTTTCTCTATACTTTTCTTATAGTTAATGCTGTAAAGTAATTAAAATTCGAGGGTGGGGAGTACTATTCAATTTTGGAAATTCACTAATGAGCAAATCATATCGGATATAGGATATATTAGTGTATAAAATAACCCCATAAAAATTCCATCCATTTGTTTTGTTCGCGTATTGTATCTTATAGAAGAGACGTGTAAATATTTATGAGCAAGACCAACCAAATATCCATAATTTTATCTCTTTATTTCGCTACTTACTCTTCAGCACTTTCCAACGTAATTAAAAAAATTGGTAAAGAGATTCTATGCGTTTATTCGAAATAAACAATTCTTAAATATATACAGCAAATGTATTTTTTTTTTTTTTTTTTTTTTTTTTTTTTTTTTTTTTTTTTTTTTTTTTTTTTTTTTTTTTTTTTTTTTTTTTGTAATGATAAGTAACGATAGAGGAAACAACAAGGAGATACGTTTCTTTACAAGTTTAATAAAGCAATAAAATTTGGAGAACATATGTAAAATATTTTCTCTAATAATATTTATTAATAATGCTGAAAAAAATTATTTATAGCATAATTCAATTAAAATTTTTACCGACTTGACGACATAACAGTATGGCAATATTCAAAACACCGATGATCCAATATTTTCTTTTCTAATAGAAAGTTCCGAAAATGTTTATGTTTAATTTTCTAATATTCAATGAACTAAAATATTGACATAGAAAACCGTAAATTTACTGTAGCAAAATTTACGTTTTTAATATTAATTTATCATATTAACAGGTCAATATGATTACTGTCACTATTTGATTGGACAAAGTGATATAAATAATATCATTTAGATATTATAAGAATCGATCGAGTTGGACTAGGAGTGAAATAGAATCCGGCAGGATTGTGTTGTGATTTTACGTTATATTATCGAATTATAAATTCACCTTGCACTCAATTATTCTTATTTGACATTTTGATTTCTTTCCCATTTGGAATAGACTTTCTAATATTTTCTGATAAGTAATTTTCCAGTATTACATTTCGAGAAAAAAAAAATGAAAAATCTCGGCTTGAGCCACGTACTTATCTCGATATAAGGCTGAACAAAATTGTGAAGCACAAAATTATTATCGTTAGTTCTCTGAAATAATGCCGAGAACTTTCGAAAGTCCGATAAAAAATTAATATAAATATGAAAAGAAGTAGCCAAGTCTGTATTAGTTACAATGAGTTAGACTGTGGCGGCTAAATCGTAAGTCTGTGATATGACCAAAGTCATTATTATAGGCATCGTACAAAAAATAGAAAACTGTCTAGATAGATACAACAACCCTTATACCGAAATTTATAACAGTGCCTCAAAAGATTAAATTGCCCAAAGGGAATGTAGCTGTCTTCATAATGTCTGGTCGGTTCAATAAATTAAGAAATATTTGTCATGATACGCGATCGTTCTGGTCACTATTCACAATAGTTGAGCACTATAATTTAGTAAATCTGTTTAATCACTTAGTCTACGACATACATATATAATATTTTAATGCTATTTTTGTTATAATTAAAGATACTGTAGGCATGCGATATTCACACGTAAGGCTAGGTACGTGTTAATATATAGCCTTTAATAGGTTACTCTTTTTTACGCTACCTATATATAACGTCGTAATGTCTTGAAATGCAAACGAGATATGTGTACTTTATACATGAATTTTCTTTCATTCGCGTATCGATAAAGAGAAAGCAATTTTTCTTATCGGCTTCGCATCTCTCGCTCTTCTTTTTTGTACGGCGATCACTCACTGTCGCCTAATCATCATGTGATTGCGAATTACAGTTTAATATATACACATATTTAAATACATATGTTTTTCCCTCAAATATATACCTTCCTCAATCTCACATTGTATTTATGTTAGAGTACTGATAGCGGATAACTAAGTGTATATCTATTGCATATATAAGGACTGTACTTTTCGAAAGTATGATTTTCATAAGATAAGATTTTTATATGTCATATCTACTATCTCATTACATGCAATCCCCCAAATTTCGTCATAATTGGACAGCAATAGTTATACAGGAACTACAGCCGAAATTTCTAACAATATTACCTTCACAAAATTGTCAGATTAATTATTATTAATAGGTAATGTTAATTGTTAATTACAATTAATTATTAAATTATTAATAAAAATTAAATGAAGATAAATTATTAAATTTAGATAGATTAATAATAAATATTATTAAATTTAGATATTAATAATAAATTTAGATATTATTAATAAGATATGAATACTTTATACTTGAATTTTCTTTCATACGCGTTTATATTATCTCCTGTATGAAAATTTTTTAATCTGATAATCTGATATAGTAATTAATACAAATTGATTTAAGATAATTATTATTTATGTATGTTTTCGTTAACACCAAATACAAACGATAAGAAGGACAAAAACCTATTCGATCCTTCGATTTTCGGTTACGCCCATACGTTTGAAAATTGAACGCGATATTCTGATAGTGATGAAACAAATGAGTATCAACGTCCTATCTAATTAGGTTCATTGCGTGACCTACACGACCATCTAAAAAAGATCTACATTCAGAGAGACTGAAAAATGTGTGGTCACAGTCTATTGACATTACTTACTCTACCCAATCGAAATCCATTAATTTGTTACGTCAAATGGAAGCTTATGCTATTATTGGATAGACGCATCGTGGGGGCAGCCATAATTGTTTTCACTTGTAGTTGATATTTTGTCCATACTTGTCGCCGTAGTCACGAACGCTTCCTTCGAAAGGGAAGATCTGTTTTTAAGGTTACTATTTCTTTTTATTTTTGTAGAACGACGTATTCTTTTTGGTAAGGCATTTATTGCTTCTTATAGATCGTATTATGCATTATTTATGTCATTTATTTTTTGAACCTTTCAGTAGGTTTTCGACGTTGAAACCAAAATTAGCATGTTGAAAGTTTATTAAATGATATTCGTTTATAGAAACTAAAAACTAACCTCTGAATATGAGTTTAATCGAAAGTTTTTAACTTAAATAAGAAATCAAGAAATAAAGCGGATCAAATTATTTTTAATGTAAAGGATAACAACTTGAAGAAGCTGGTACTGAAGTTACGGAACTTAATAAATATTCCTGTTATTGTTTTTGTAAACCGCAAGTTTTTTTCTTTCATTCCTATTAAAAAAATATGATAGATGATAATGACGTTATTATTATTATTAAGTGAAACATTTCAATCAAAAGTGTATTTTTTTTTTATTTTCAAATTATGTCAATGTATGACTGTAATGTGCAATGTTTCAGAAATGGCCAACCATTCATGCTCAGCAATCTGTTACTTTTTTTAAGAACAAAGGATGATGACGTCGATCCAGAAATGTATTCTTATGCACTAGATTATTATTATGCTAAAGAAATGAACGTAACAGAAGGATATTCCATTGTGCAATAGATTGGACTGACTTTCAATTGGTATGTACCAAGAGTCTATGTTTTCATCTTGATTCTGACTTATGTTCTCGCTGGTAATTATTAGGTCCTCAACGAGAATGTCGCCACTATATGATCATGCCTCAACACTGTTCAAACCTCCATGATCACTTGATTTTCATTGAACAAGAACGTGTTTATTATTCGTATGAAATTTGGAAAGAAAAATATCTTAGGATTAAGGAATATCATTCGATAATATATATTCGTCAGTTAGTCGATGATTTCTCTATCGAAATTATATTCATTATGAATGCAAGGATTGAGAGAAGCAAGAGAACTATTCTAGAGATCATGGGAATCATCTAAAGGGACATAGCTGCATTAAAATGTCAAGATGAAAAGAGAATAATTTGATCCTATCGAATTTGCTAGCCTAATAACAATCCTAAAGGAGAAGAAAAGCAGTTTATTACAAATGATGCTTAGAGAGAATTGTCACTGAAGATTGTGTGGAAGCCAATGTTAAGAAAGCTCATGTTGGTCATGGAGTTTTGTTTCATCGATCATACGGAAAAAATATTTTCCGCTAATTGAATGTGGAAATGGGTTTGTTTCATAGTAGTAGAACGATCGTTGATGAGAGAAAAATAAGATGTGGACCATGTTCTTGTATCAAACTTGGTGTGGCAATCTATTCTCATACATACGTTTATCTATTCAATGGACCAATTTAGCGGTAGATGCTTTGGTAAGTAAATGTATCGTCGAGTAGTGCAAATATGTGAATATCTGAAAAACAAAATAATCATTATAGTGATCCATCAGTTAAGATTTCTGTTTTTCCAGTTACCAAGTTTTTTATGGAAAAGAAGAAAAAATCCACATGCTAAAGCATCATCGAATATTCGAGAAATTGATATCTATAATAACGATATTAGGAAGCGTTGAACAAAGCATTGGCTTATTTTTTGAGATTTTTATTTGACTATAAATGGAACGATTGGAACGAATAAGTGATTATATTTATTACAATACTAGTGCCAAGTTTTTCATTAACTAATTATTAATCATGTTATGAACACAAGCTCGATCACTGATGACGTGACAAGCCATCGTTTTAATGTCTATAGTATTAAACGGCGAGAAAATTTTCATCAGCGAATTCGACAATTATAATTATTTTTTTTCTCTTTTTCTTTTTTTAAGAGATTGGTATGTAAAGAAAGTATACTTTCTTCAGGTAGATTTGCCGCGCTTCTCATGGCCCGCCCTTCCATTGTCTTTTGTTATCTACAAATTCTTTTGTTACCTGCAAATCGAGCTGTTAAGATTTGGAAAAGAAACAGGCAGTAGGAAATAAAACGTAGACGAGAGAAGTAGGACGAGAGTGTATGAAGAAATTTATAAAAGATATTATATATTAAATAAAATTTAAGTAGGGTGAATAATAAACGTAAATTGTCATTTCTTTGTTCACAGAGAAACATTTTCGTTTATCACTTCACATAATTAATCCGAGATATTATAAAACGACAATTTTTGGTTTATAATGGAAAGAAAACTACAATTCGCCTTTAAATGTGTGGCATCACCGAGAGACAGAAAGACAAATGTGATTGCCATAACCTCTATCACAACTGGGGACAAAGAAAAATATGTTGCCAGAAAATGAAAAATTTGCAAGTAACCACAGCAAACTAATAAAAACGGAAAGCTATAAGGGAATGAAAAAAATCCTCAATCAAAGAGGCCAAGAAAAAAAAAATGGATTAAATGCACACAGGAAATGGACAGTTCTTATTTTGATGAAAATGGCAATTTAATGTTTAATGATCTATACCTAGAAGAAATAGTAGAAACAAACATAGTAAAACCCATACAAAAGAAAGATTACCAAATAGATTTAAAGTGTATATCGGAACAATTCATGGTCGAAAAATTTGTATGTGAACACTCAAATGCAGAACAATGGTTGGAGACATTTGAAAAAGAATGTCAAAGATTCGAAATTAAAGAAGATAACACAAAAATTGAAATTCTAAGATTATTCCTTGACAGGGCATGTTTAGACTGGCACTCAGCAACACTAACAGCGTTAACAATGGAGGCTGATTGGAACGAATGGAAACAGAAATTCTTGAAATCATTTGCAGACAAGGGATGGAGTACAAGTATATACGCTATATCCTACAGATATAAAGAAGGTTCATTAATGGAATACGCTATGAGGAAAGAAAAACTACTACTGGATATGGACAACAATATAGGTACAAAGACTCTGATAATGCTTACAGTAGCAGGATTACCAGAATTCATAAGAGATAAAATTGTCAAAATTCAATAAAATTACTACAAGAAATAAAGAAATGTGAAAATCTAATAAGAACAATTTAAAAAAAAAGAAAGAGGAGAGACAAGATAATAAGAAGAAATTTGAAAAAAAGAAACCATGTAAGAATTGTGAAAAAGTAAACAAAGGTATTATATATCATTCAGAGGACTCCTGTTGGTTTAAAAAGGAAAATAGAAAGGAAATCAGAATAAATGGAAGCAATTCGATGATAGAAATGGAGGACCTATGCAAGGAACAAAAAGACGAATAACCACACCATTGATCAAAGTAAAGATATTATTAGAAGGGAAGTTAGAGGTAAACGGAACATATGACCCACGTTCCCAAGTTTCTAATAAATTCGAGACTAGTCAAAATAAAAAAAAAAAAGAAAAAGAGACAAAAGATAAAAACAAAATAAAGACGATCAATGGTGTGACACAAACAAAAGGTTTAGTAACCATTAAAGTAAAAATTTTCGATAAAGAGGAATACGTTGATGTATTTATTGTAGAAAGAAATGACTTTGAAGATTTCATTATTGGGGTAGATATGATAAAGAAATTCAAAATAACTCAGAATAAAAACTTACATATATCTCAAAAGAGAGAAACACAAACAAAAAAAATATAAATACATTGGATAGAAAGGAAGAAATAGAAGAAGTTAAAATAAATTTTAACGAACATGTGAATGAAGACGAATTTAGATTGGATCTGAATCACTTGGACAATACAAAAAAAAAAAAAAAAAAAAAAAAAAAACAAGGATAAAAAAACTTATAGAAAAGTATAATTTCATATTTGCAAAAAACAAATATGATGTAGGCACCGTATCGGACTACGAAGCTCGAATAGACTTACTGGTTGATAAATACTATAGTAAGAGACCATATAAATGTACTATAGAGGATAAAAAGGAGATAGAAAATCAGGTAGCAAAACTATTAGAAAATAAATTAATTGAAGAATCTTATAGTCCGTTTGCAGCACCAATAACTCTAACATTTAAAAGAGATGAAAACAAACGATCACGATTGTGTGTAGATCTCCGCGAATTGAACAAGATAGTTACACCATAAGCTCAACCATTCCCATTAATAGAAGATTTAATATTAAAAGCAAGAAACTGTAAATACTTCACCACATTAGATATAAATTCCGCTTTCTGGTCAATTCCATTACGTATTGAAGATAGGCAAAAAACAGGATTCGTTACACAAGAGGGGCACTTCCAATGGACATGTCTACCGTTCAGATTAAAAACATTACCAGCCATTTTCCAGAGAATACTCTCTAATATTCTAAGAAAGCACAAATTAAAAAATTTCTCAGAGAATTACATAGACGACATATTAATTTTTTCAGCATCTTTCGAAGAACATATAGATCACATAGAAAGAGTAATGAAGGCAATAGTAAACGAAGGTTTCAGACTAAAATTTTAAAAATGTACATTTGCAACAGAATCAGTGAAATATCTCGGACACATAATAGAGGACAATACAGTAAGACCAGTAAAAGATAATCTGATCACAATACAAAATTTTCCCACTCCAAAAACTCAAAAGAATATTAGACAGTTTTTCGGAAAAATAAATTTTTACCACGAATACATACCGAAAAGCTCAATACTGCTAGACCCATTACATAAACTGTTAAGAAAAAATGAAAAGTTTATATGGTCTGAAGAGTGTGAAAAATCTTTCACAAATATAAAAAAATTATTATGTTCTCAACCAGTGTTGCAAATATCGGATAGAAATTTACCGATAAGAATTTACACGGATGCATCACTAGAAGGCATTGGTGCAATATTTAAACAGATACAGAGTGATGGTAAAGAAAAGCTAGTAGCATACTTTTCGAAAAAATTAAATGATTCACAAAAGAGAAAAGAAGCAATTTACTTAGAATGCCTGGCAATCAAGGAAGCGGTAAAGTATTGGCAATATTGGCTGATCGGAAAAAAGCTCACGATATTCACAGACCATAAACCGTTAGAAGATATGAATATAAAAGCTAGAACAGATGAAGAACTGGGAGAATTAACGTATTATTTGTCACAATATGATTTTCAAATTAATATTAATATTCCGGGAAAAGATAACGCTGAAGCAGATAGTCTAAGTAGAAATCCAGTACTGGAACCATCCGAAAATACGGAAGAAATACTAAAAACAGTTAACCTAATAAAAATAAAAGAGATAAAAACAGATCAAAAAGAAAATAGAATATTACAGAGAACCAAAACAAAATTAATAGAAAAAGATGGAGTATTCTTTAAAAAAATTAGAAACAAAGAAAAGATAATCTTATCTACGGAACTAAGCTTAAAATTAATTAAGGAAATACATTCTGAATGGTGTCATGTAGGGATCAAACAAATGACAAACAGGATATCTCTTTATTATACAGCTAAAGGTATAACTGCAAATATAAAAAAAGTTTGCCAAAACTGTGAAATATGCATTAAGAACAAATCCAGGGGACAAGGAAAATATGGACGGATGTCACAACTAGGACCGGCAACGGAACCGTTCGAAATCATGTCAATAGGATACCATTGGAGGCTTCGGACAAAGATCGACAAAAAGATACCTACTGGTGGACCATTTTACAAGATACGCATTTATGATAACATCAAAAACTCAGAATGGAACGGATTTCATCAAGCTGATAAATAAAGTACTAGAAACCGACAAAATAGGAGTAATACTCGCAGATCAATACCCTGGAATAAACTCAAGAGAATTTAAGGAATTCTTAATAAAAAATGACACTAAACTGATTTTTACGGCTGTCAATGCGC
The DNA here is from genome assembly GCF_912470025.1 of Vespa velutina. Lineage (NCBI taxonomy): Eukaryota > Metazoa > Arthropoda > Insecta > Hymenoptera > Vespidae > Vespa > Vespa velutina. The sequence goes on along the minus strand of NC_062199.1, from coordinate 5,322,325 downwards.
CCTTCTCCAATAGACTGAACGAGAGACTGAATCAGACCCTAGTAAACAATATAAAATGCAAGATAAACGAGAAAGAAAAAAAAGAGCTTGGACAACGATTGCTAAAGAATGTTTGAATAAATATAATAAAACAGCATACCGTAACCGGCTTTACGCCTAAGTATTTGTTAGATGGCACAAACATCAGCATTTTACCCGAAGAAATAAAAAGAAGAAATATTAAAGAAAAATGGATAAGAGATAAAGAACTAGCCCTAGAAAGAACAAAAAAATCACATGAATATAACAAAAAGATATTTAACAAGAATAGAAAGAATCACCAGTTTAAAACAGGAGATCTGGTATATATAGAAGATGGCAATAGGTTGAATAGAAAGAAATTAGACGAATTGAGAATTGGCCCCTTCCAAATAATAAAAAAAATTTCAGAATCAATATACAAAATAAAAACAGGAAAACGAAAACAAGAAACCGAATTTTTTCACGTAACAAAACTACGTCCAATATCCGAAGATGGTGACGAGGACTAAAAATTGTAGACATTTTATCCAATGAAGGGAGGAGATGTAAAGAAAGTATACTTTCTTCAGGTAGATTAGCCGCGCTTCTCATGGCCCGCCCTTCCATTGTCTTTTGTTATCTACAAATTCTTTTGTTACCTACAAATCCAGCCGTTAAGATTTGGAAGAGAAACGGACAGTAGAAAATAGAACGTAGACGAGAGAAGTAGCACGAGAGTGTATAAAGAAATTTATAAAAGATATTATATATTAAATGAAATTTAAGTAGTGTGAATAGTAAACGTAAATTGTCGTTTCTTTGTTCACAGAGAAACATATTTTCGTTTATCACCTCACATAATCAATCCGAGATATTATAGGTATTATTACTTAAAAAAATTTTTCTTATCGATAGGCCTCAGTGTAGCTTGTCCCTATTCGAAGGATATGCCAATCGTTTATTTCGGCAAAATGTACGGGAAGTCGAATCAAAAGAAGTAAGCTAATAGATGATTGCCGGATTGTAATCTCGAATATCTGAAGGAGGAATGAATTAAAGAGTCAATTTAAGGTTCAATTCGTTTAACGTGTATGATTCCTTCAGTCGTTAAGAACAAAATAGGAATTAGTTTTATTAATTACATATGAACCTTTGTAACACATAATAAAATAAAAGCTGTTATCAACGAAAAACTTAAAATCGCATTTCTTCAATAACTATCAACTTAAAATGGAGAAAATGATACCATTGTAAAGAGAATGAAAAAACGTTTCAAATGATATGCCTCTCGGCCCTTTTGGCCATTTAAGATTTTTGAGGTGGTTCTCATCCCTTTGTGTCCTTATATATGGTAGTTTTCTCTTATTAAAAGTATTTTATTTTAATGATTAGTATCGAAGTAAATAAAGTATATAACGTGCCATATATAACGTATCGATAGGATTATTAGAATGAGATAAATTTTTCGTCCTGAATGTTTTGTAATAAAGTTTTCTTGTGCGATTCGTCTTCACACTGATTTTTAAGAGAAAGGAAAGGGACACATAAGTTAACAATATTATTAGAACAATAAGCAGACAAAGATTCATTATTGCATAATCCCGTTGAGTTATCACCTGGAATACGTCGGATCGATATAAATAAGACGTAAGAAAAATAATTCGACATGATTTGTTTCAATTATTGATCATTACGTAAATACGTATGATAATTTATATATGATAATCACATATCTACATATTACTCCTTTTTCTTATTCCATCTCTCTTTCTCCCTCTCTCTCTCTTTCTCAATCTTTTAACAATAATTAATAAATGCTATTCATCAGTCGAGAGATTTGTATTAGTATAAGATTTGTATTGTGTAGATTTGATTGTATACATTCTTACAGAAGCACTTCATTAATTTACCAGATTCTTCTTAATGATCTCTTTAATTAATGTTAGAAGTAATGAATAAATAGAACATGAGATTTCTTTTTTCTGAATAGATAGTAACAGGATTATCGTTTTACTTTGAATAGTAAAATGTAGATATTTACAATAACAAATGAAAAAGACTTCCTTACGGAGATATGTTCTTGGTAATGTAGTTGTCCTTTACTTCCGTCAATTTACGTGATTAAAATTGCGTCCAATTCTTGATTTCGATAAATTCGTTCGAAAATCGATTGTTCGAAGCGATGTCGAATTGAAAGCTCTTCGGAATATATTATTTATGGCACACACACACATACATTATACATATATATATATATATTTATATTTAGTAAATGCTGTTATTAAAAATATTAAAAATATATATGGAAAGATATAGGTCCGGTAGTGATTAACATAAGTTGACAGAAGTACGCGACTACATTAATCCATCACATTAAGTATCTTCTCCGTGATTTCATCAGTCAAGTAGTAATAAATTTGTTGGAAATTACTAAAATTTTATAATTACCAAAAGTCACTCATCGTTTATGGTTTGTTAGCTTCATATCACTGTCTATATTTTCTTGCAACTAATTCTGTTACCTTTCGGACTAAAATTGTATTCATTGGGTCTTTAATTAAAATTAACATTTGTCCATGCAGGTAGTTTTATCTATTATTTCAAATAAATTTAAATCTTTTTGTCTTATCTTCTAGATTGTTCATCAACCAATCTACTTTAAAGTAGGAGCTTTGAATTTTATGAGTATTATGTATCTTCGAACTTACTTTTTGACTAATCTAAATATTGGACGTTGATTATTTTCCGTAATTTAATTTTCATCGAACTGGAACGAGATGAAATAAATAGTTAATACACAATGTCACCTGTACGCAATATTCTTTTTGTATCTAAATTATAGTATTTGTATATTATTTGTAAATTGTTGTATTTGCATACACACACTTCCATACGAGTAAAGCTAATACCATATACCTACAATAGCGAATAAGTTCGAATCCTTTTATTTTTATCGTAAGAAGAGTTTTACAAATGAATACAGTAATATTATTATTAATCATTTCCATCATTATAATTGTATATTATATATAACGTAGAGAAATGATAGTATTCATATACAATGTCTTTTTTTACAAGTATATTCGTCATAAGGAATTATTAACAAAAATACGAAAAAAGTAATTACCACAAAGAAAATATCATGTGTAATGTTATGTCGTATTACTTCGAGGACTTTTCTTAAAATGTCATATATATAATATATATATACATATATATATTACGAAAATGTATTTTCATTTACATTTTAAACATATATAAATTTATATCTTTTCGTGAGATATTTATTGTATTTAATAAACTTCAGGGAGCTATAAGTTCTTCAGTTGTACTAATCAAATCATTCTGACATTACTTGCTGATCTTTGTTATCATTAATCTCTTAAATCATAGTACTTCGTTAGCAGGGACGATATAAAATCAACTATATTATCACTTCAAAAAATGCAATAACATTGCGGCATAAGCAGTGCGTAGTTTCGCAACATATAGAGAAATAAACCGTTTACTGGTTTTAAACCAAAATTGTCAATCGTTAAAAAAGAATCGTTAGAAAAATAAATAGTTGATTTTATTAAGATAAAATACAATATCGATAGGGAATACAATTAAAATATTTTAATTTTCAAAAATTTATCTTTTTTCTTGAATGAAAATTTGTGATAAAAGCAAATCGGTAAAAAGAAACAAGCAAAGGTAACAAGTAACGTTATATGTTGCATTCATAATACGTACATCCAAATCCACTAAAATTCCGGTTGGCTGTTTAATAAATGGAATTCACATACTTGCATTGTACATCTTCGATTTCTCTCTCCCTCTCTCTCTCTCTCTCTCTCTTTCTCTTTCTCTTTCTCTCTCTCTTTCCTTCTTTCACTATCTCCTTCTTCTATCATCACCCGTTCTCTTTTTCTCCTTGTCGCTCTTTCTCACTCGCGGCATAAGTGATTTCTTTTTCCAATTGCTTCACTTGATAGCTTTTTTTTATTGTTCAGAGCATATTGTTGACAAATATAACATTAATAAATGAAAAAATTTGACTTTCAATAAAGAATTTAACAAACAAATTATATACTTTTATTGACTCTTTTATCCCTACTAACTATATGGAACTGTCGTTAAAATATTCTGGAGGGCTTGTCCATCGATTGATTTGAAAATCTCCTCAAGTCTCTTATTAATCGTTATGGCTCATTGGCACGCAGACGGCTATCAGTTTAAAACCAGTTATAATAATAAAATATTTCTATGCTATAAGACTAGAATCGTAGTTTATAATACAGTATACATAGCTACGTTGTAACCAGGGTTCTAGTTTTATAAGTAGTTTCATATATTTTTAAATTTCTATTGAATATTTTTCATATTTTATATTTATATTAATGATAACGAAATTTGTGCGTAATAATGGATAATATATAGCTAAAATAAATACGCCCAAACTATAAAGGAGCAAAATCATTCACCAAAACTTCATTATTTAATATGATTTGATATAATTAGCAATTAATTGATAAGTCTCTGTGTAATCTAACAATTGCCGCATTACACAAATTATTGCTTTTATATTCTAGTTGTACTGATAATAGTTTATTTTCCACTATCTTATATATTTCAGTCATCTTCAATGTCTATATAACATTATCAATGTTTTCATTGCACCTTCTTTATTACGCATTTTATATAATCAATGATACGATATTATCGTCGCGTTGAAGTTTATTAAATAAACAGAATAAATCTTCTTCATTCAGTTGATTGAATTTGCGTTAATAAGCGACCTAAAGCATAAGATAATCT